>NC_064880.1:30214104-30304104 GCF_929443795.1 Astur gentilis | reverse complement strand
CTCTGTTTCCCACTCTGCTCCCCCAGCAAGTAGGCTAAGGGTGGGCAAGAATAAGCCTTCTGGAAGATTTAATTACTTTTGACAGATTACTAGTAAATGGGACCCACCAAAACCCTTTGCAGATTCTCCACTGCCACTCAGCTCTTTAAGCAAGTGTAGTTCCTCTGCCTGTTACTGGAGCCACCAAGAAGATCTGGGATTAAGTATAGGTCAGACTGTACATAAGAGTTTATAAATATTATTGATAGACACTTTAGTAAGTTAATCAAGTCTTAGTAGTGGTTTTAGCTAGAGTTAATACTTCTATTGCTTCTAAGAGTGCATATCATCTTTCTAGTATGATCTTACAGATACCTTATTAACTCTTTATTAATCATAACTGGAACTTGACTATCAAGTATGGCCTGTGATAGAAGAGGGACATATTCTGCAATGGTCAGTTCAAATCCCAGAGGACAGCCTGCCCCAGCATGAAGTGCTTCCAGGAGAACCACCACAGATCCGTATGTTCTCTGTGTTGCCCCTACCTGGGGGGGGAAGTAGCCCAAAGAGCGGTTGGGAGGTTTTTGGTGCTTTGTTCTTTTTTTTTCCTGTTTCCCCTGCCCCCCAGTATTTTTTCATTCAGTGAAAACAGATTCATTCAATTAAGTTCTCTACAGACAATCCTTGGAACTCCAGTGAGTAATAATTAAAAAATAATTTACTTACAGTCCTAGCATACTTTCAGCATAAAAGACAGTAAGCAAACAACTGAAAAGTGCCTTTTTTCTCTAAGATCTCCTGGCCTCCTAGCACGGAAAATGACACCCATTGCCCATGACCAAGGAACTTTCAACTAAGCACTACAGAAACCATTAACTGTTTTATCAAAAATGCTAAACAAGTAATTCAATTCATAATTACTTGGACAAATACCAAATTAGAACAAGATTTCTGAGGAAATAAATGATGCAATAAAGGCAGGTTCAATAAAATCATGGTGATATCCCTTCATGGCTGTACATAATGTCCTTGTCATTAAGAAATGAAAAATTACTGCTAGACAAATCATGCTGTATTGAAGCACTTCAGCCTTTTGCCAGAGAGAAACCTGAAGTGTATCGTGGGTGGATTAGCAATGCTTGAATTTTTTAGGACTTAATACTACCATGTTCATTCCTTCTTATATTTGCTGTACAGAAGTATCCATTCAGATTATTCAAAGACTGTCATGTTCTCAGTTATCACCACCATCATTATATATGACAGTGAACACTTACATCCGTAACACAAAAATTAACTTTTCTACAATTCTAGCCCTGACCCTGAAAAAAACTCCCTACCCAAGACTTTTTTTTCATTCAACGAAGAGAGATCCACTCAATTAAATGCTACTAGTCTAGTAAACCCCATTTTTTGTTCAGGTATTAAAATAAAATACCAGGTAATATTCCAGTGTTGTATAAGCTCAGAGGGAAGAGTTTATTAAATCACTATTTTTGTAAAGGCTGAAAAACAAATTCTTTTTTTTTTAGTCGCTATTAAACACATACATATTTACAAAATACATGTATCTTGTGCTTCGTGGATGTATTGCAGAATTTAGCCTGAAATGGCATCCATTGACTGCGAATCCTTACAAAAATATCATTAAAGTTGGTTTTAAGCAACTCTGTGGAGAACAGAAGTCCGAAGCATAACAAGAGAGCCTTGAAGACACACGTTCCTCAAATACAGCTGAAAGCCCACTCCCTCAACAAGCAATGTTTTGGGAGATGTACAGTCACAGGCTTCCTTGGCCAGTCTTGGGCAACGGGACATTTGTAGAGCTGTGACATCAGATTTCTCAACCCTGCTGCCCAGGGAATTTTCTTCCGTCTCGGCTTACGGCGGTGAAGGAAATTAAGAGCGGCGTCAGCATCCTTACACCGAAGAGTGCGCTTCTGGAAGCCACAAGACTTTGAGGAACTTCCCTTCATCCTCAGCGTGCCAGCCTTTGGCAGAACCTGCAGAAAGCAACAGCCAGGCAACACACTGATGTCCTTTATACCCCCCGACCATAGGTACGTCACCTGCGGAAGGCTCTTATAACCCCTAAGCTTAGCTTTCAGTGGGGCACTAATGGCTCAGGGGGAAATCTCAAGGCTTTAATCAGGACACACTGTTCCAAAAGGGTAACTGGATGCCCCACTACCAACGTGAGTGTTGAGCTATATAACGCCTTATAAACACATCTGTGTTTAGCAACCGAGCTTTTTGGTATTTGATAATTTTATCAAGCTACCTTCTGAGCCCAGAAGCAAAGATGATGGAGAATCAGCATTAGTTTCTTTGAGGGAAGGCAAAAGGAGAGAAAGATATATTCTTGTACATTTGTTATGCATATTTTGGGGAGTTATACAACTTTAGTTTTGCAAAGCAATTTTCTGAACTTTCACTGACAAACAAATCTGATCTGAAAAATCTTGCATCAGCAGGGTTGGTTTGCAGATGTTATTTGCACCATTTATTTATCAAAAATAACTAGAAAATGTTTTTAAAACATCGTTCCAGACTGTACAAATAGGAATGTGACATGGGCTGTCTGTTTTACTTATACTGTTTTACTGCTTCATATTCTGAGCAAACAGAGAGGCTATTTTCCCCAGGGGTTCAGGAGGGCATACTATTTCATTTCTTCAGAAAATTGTTTCTCTGGATTTCAATCTTTTTAGCTAGATATGACAAAATATAGTATCAAGAACACTTATGTTTTTTATCAGCTCTATTTTCAAAGCATAAATAATAGATCAGTATATACTTAAGTCAGGTGACCAAGTCTTATTTCCGAAATCAAATAAGCATTTTGCAATTTTTAAATGATGCTGTACATTTTCACTACAGTATCATTATGCCTTTAAAATGCTTTCAAAAGACCAATTTATAAGCACGGAGCGATTCTGAAGATATTTCACTAGTGTTAATAATACCTCACTCAGGTGGCATTCAATTTTCTGAATCCTTGGGTTAATGAGGCAAATAAATCAAAATTAAATTGGCCTTGGAAAAAAAAATTCTAACAAAATTGCATCTATCACATTATACATCCTGAGGCTCCTTCAGTACTGTTCACAATGGCTAACAATATTCCAGCTCTCGAAATCATTACACTTACTCATAACACGATCTGAGATTTTAAAATCAAATAGATCAGACTTCATGACTAGATGAATGTAATGCCTTATTATATCAGGAGTACTGACAATAAGTTGCACACAGTCTTAGTTGAGTACTTTCCAGTAAGTGTCCCTAAATTTCAGCTGCCCACTATTCAAATAATCCAACAAACTCCTTCCAGGAGGATTTCACCATTGCAAACCAGTAAGATTTAAGATAAGCCTTAAAAAGAAAATACATTCTGTAACTAGGCGGTCATTCACCATCTCTTTAAAAAAGCCCCAGCAACACACAGATGTAGCCAAATAGCTAAAAACCAAAAACACTAGCAGTTTTGAAAAATAAATACTTCTAGTCATATTGCTGTAGTAGGAATGGTGGAAAAGATATTACCTTCACTCCCTTCTTTAAAATATGTGAGAAAGGAAGTATTTTCCAGATATTATAAAAGGAATTCTACTGTTGGGGAATACTAGTGTTATTAACTATTTTTTTACAGAACTGACAATATACAACACAGAGAACTAAAGATGCCTAAGTTGTTACCAGAAGTAATAAACTCAGCATGAGCAAACAATCAACAAATACTGACATGCAATGATAGAGCAGTTGCCGTTGTTTTGCTGTTATTACTTGTGGCCAAGTAAGAAATGCACTTCTCTACCCATGGAGTCACCTACCTGCACAAGGGCATCCTTTCACCCTAAGGAACTTCCTATGAACACAGAGCCCCAGTTGAAAAACAAACTTCCACACTGAGCTGCTGTAACCACCTTCATCTGCTAAGTCAGCAGCACAGACTCAAGATTTCCATATATGCACTATTTACACTTCTTAATGGAAAACACTGCACAAAAGTAGGTTGGGGTTTTCCAAAATAAGTTAGTACTATTAACATTTAAAATTTAATGAAAGTATGCAAAAAAGCTTGAGGGTTGTTTTTTTTTATTTTGAAAGGGCCCAAGTGCGCTTACATGGCACAGGTTAAAAGCAACAAGGAACACCACAGAAACATCTTTGCACAATTTCCCCAGGCAGCGCCTTCCTTGTGGCTTTTCAAAATAGTTTGTATGGTCAAGAGCTTGATTAGGAGTAATTTATGTGATGATCCAATGTATTTGTTTTGCTTTTCCTCCCAGAGAACAAATGACACCACAAATGTCAAGAATTTTCTAACTATTGCTAGAGAAGTAGTGAGAAAATGTGTTAGAGACACCTTTCCATTTTGATGAAACGTTCATTACAAAAGTTTTTAGGTTTATTGCCAATCTACAACTAGTGTGTATGTACAGCAAATGAGTAATTTTCGCAGCCAGGAATTCGAAAGAGAAAGCTACTCTAGAGAAAGCACTCACCCCTCTGCTCGTGGCAGATTTCAGAGAGACAGGCTCCATTCAGTCCCCATCCCACGTCAGCAACTTGGGTCACCTGCCTCCCGCACCACAGTCCCAGTTCAGCCAAACGTTATTGGGGACTAGGGGTTCAGATTCTTGACAGCGTGAAGAAAACTATTCCAAAAAGTGTTGATTTCACCTCACTATAAAACAGAATAAGCATTTTCCCGGCTCCTGAATTAAAGTTCAGTGCCTAACGCCAGCACGCCGACACTGCTCAGTGCCCAGCTGCTGAGGAAGCAGATATTTTAGAAGAACACAAAGTTCTACTTCAAGTTATTCCATTGAGTTTTGGTTGTGACAGACAGCGTTGATAGAAAGTCACCACTCAATGGTTACTCAATTGCTTGCTCAGAATGACACAGTAATTTTATTCTGATTTTTAGTCCACAGAACAAAAGCCACAACTGTTATCAGTCCTCTCGAGGCTTTATGCACTTTGGCAAGGAGTATTGATTTGTGTTTTTATAGCGCCTACCAAGTAGTGGTTGGACACTATCCTTACCCAATAATTTATAACAACAGGTGAGGAAGAAGGCTTGGAAACTAAACCAAATGTATCTTGTTCTGCTCAGGAAAAAGATGAAACATTGCTGGAGCAGCTAAAACAGCCTTTAAAATCAGTACATGGTGCAGGTCTGAGATACTCTCGTATGCCCTGAAAGGCACTTAAAAGCATTTAAACTTGCATTATCATCGCGTACGTAACCAACTCTCATTAAGTATTATCACAGGAGCAACAAGAACACCGTGACTTGTCAACTGCTTGCAGGAATTGGCTTTAGCCATAAATCAGAATACAAAACTTGGATTACATTAGAACACAACAAAAAGGGTTAAAGAAACTCTCCCGGAAAAAAGTATTGTAAAAGAAGCCAACGGCACAAGACTCCTTTCTACCACTGAACCAATGTTAATTTAAAAGCCAAGACTCATTTGAAAACATTCACTTGTAAATCAAAAAGTCCCCAAAGATTAATTTCTGCATTTACACTATTTGCAAAATATATTTAACTTAGAGGCATCCTTTTTTTCCTGAAATAATTGCTTACAAGATGAGAACTAAAACACAATCTCAAGTGTAGTAAAGGTAATTGCTGCACTTACTGCTCATGTCATGTTGATGTATTACTACGTATCAAAGGTCACAGTTCTGTACTCATACATTATCAAATTTGAAAGAGCAATATTCGATTCCGACCAACCTTTAAACTGCCCAGAATGTGTGTGAAAATGGATGTCGGGCTAACTTGGGTTTTAAAAAAATAAACCCATGTTTCGGAAGCTGAGGGGTCAATCTAGCCAGACTGACAGGGTTAGGTGTCACTTCTGTGCGTCTAATACTCTCTTAGATTATCAATGAGGTGCAGTACACTGATCACAAGCTAAAGCAGCTGTACTAATGAAAATGAAACAGTCTGAAAAAATTAGGTAATACAGGCCTGTGACACAGGGCAGTACCTTGTGGACAATAATGCAGGAATAAGGACATAAATCACCATTTAGATACAATAAAACCTGCAATACCGACCCTGAAACATATGTGTCTACAGAATCACGGGCCAAAATCAGCATCTTTGCAACTCCACAGTCCCCTCTAAAGTTCCCACACAATTTTTTATACTGAGTCAAGGCAGGTTTTCCATGCCTCTACTTCACTGCGCACACAAAATTTTGCAGTCATATGCCAGCCTGACCTTTGAGGGTGGGTAGCTGGCTGTTCATGCCATGAGCTAGGAGTTCTCACAATTGGTTGTAGCACAGATAAATGGGTCTTATCAGAACCCACTCAACCTTGAACAACTTTCTTCTCCTACATATGCCAGTCCAACTGGGGGCAGGGGCTGCACTGAGAAAGCTGGGGCACCCTCATCCTTGTTTTGGTAATGTATGAGGTCCTTAAAAAAAAATAATAATCTATGAAATGCAAGTTGATTGAGTACAGCCAGCACAGAATGAACTACTAAATAGAGCTATCACCTTAAAATCATAAATCCCTACTATGCAAAGAGCAACCTGACTCTTATCCCAGCCATCATCATAATCCAGATCAGATGAATATTCAATAGCTTTTTCAGAATCAGTTTTTTCCTCAAGGTTACATACACAGCAAAGGCAGCATATATTCAAACAACAAGCTATATAATTTAATTTCATAGTCTTTAAAATTTGCTTCATTTGGTAAAATACTAAATTTCAAAAGGGGTGCACAAGTTTAAATATTTTCTTAATTACAAGCAGAAAAGCTAAGGCAGACATGTCATGAAGTCTATTAGACCCTAAGAAATCACACTGTCTTCACCATTGATTTTAATGGAGTTTCAACTGCAGGTGATGTAACTACTGGTCAAGGCCACAGCTAGGATTAAAATTATACTTCTGATTAAAGATACTATTTATAGTACATAAACAATATACCCTTCACTAATGCAACCACAAGGCTATTACAACAATAAGGACTTAAACTATAAATATACAGAATCTCCTGTTTAAATAAAAGCTCAATATACAAAAAAGTACAAGTTCAAACATTCCTCACAAAATAACAACTTCCCCATTTCTCCTAAAGCATTTAAAATAGTTTTCTTAAAATGAATTTTATTGGTGTTTTTGTAAAATGTTTTTCTTTGTGTGCTGAACAAGTCAAAATTAAGTTTCATCAACTGAGCAGAACTCCTTGAAGCAATGCAAGGAATTAGAGGGCAGACCGTTTCAGGAGAGCTGGAAGGTCTTTGTTGCTTGAGTTTTCTACAAATCCAGCACCTCTATTTTCATTTAGGCAGCAAAATGGAGAGACAAAGAGAGAAAGAAATATTATTTCAATATAAGTTACAAATTTAGAAATGAATTTGAATTTACAAACTGAACACCCAAAATTGCCAGATCTCCAGTATCTGCACCCCTTGTTTTCTCCTATATCTGATTATTTCAGGATTTTGCTGCATGTATTTCTCTCTGGCAGTTGCAATCTCCTTTTTGCAAATTATTTTTGTCACACAATAAAAGGAGAATACATGATTTCACAGCGGCAAAGGCTTATGAAGCTCTCCTGAAAACCATTAGTAATTGTTTACTGAGAATCCTAGCACTACAATGTTAGGTACATAGAAAGGCAGTCCTACAGTGAGAAGTAACTAGTATTACAAGAATCAGTCCGGACCCTCCCTTCTATGCAAAAATTAAGTCATGATCAACTGAATTTTCTGCACCCTTGAAAGGGTTATATTATGATTCAGTGCTTTAGATTTTGTGCTGTTGCCAAGTTAGATAATCTATCAAGAATCTTAGAAGTGTTTGCTTTAATCTCAAAACCCCATGGTTTGGGAGCAAATTATTGTATAATCAATACATTTCATTTTAAAACCCTTCTCTCTATCCTGCCCATCATACACCTCTCTAAGTCTTATTCTTGCAGAGAAAAGATTGAATGTGACCTGACAGGACCCCGGAGAGGTTCACAAATCAAAAGCAGTGGTGAAGAGAAGTCAAATTCCTTGAGACTCACTATCTTAAGGGACAACTCAATTTGTTGTGGGTTGGTTTTTTTTGTTTCTTTGGGGTTTTTTGGTTTGGATTTTTTGTTTGTTTGTTTTTAATGCTGGACGGTAGCAGTTCCTTTTGTTAAACACTATTAGAACTTAGTCTATTTGTTGTGTAAACAAACCCCTGGTAAAGACCAAGTGCTAAGAAATTCCCACTGACTTAGGATGCCATCATTTTCCTCCAAAGAGCCAGAATCCAGAGCATGAAGTACACTTAATTTCAGACTACCAGCTACAATCTCAAGTATGGCACACTTTTGATGGATGTTTAGTTTGTCCTCTGACAGAAGCTTTGGTGCGTTACTACACACCAAGACCTGGAAGCCAACAGCCCTATGCCAATCAGCCCCCCTAGGACCATTAGCATTAGAAGAGTCGGTTTTAATTCCTCACCTTCATCACCCTCCACAAACTTGAGACCTGTGAGCTCAACCTAAAGACCACACACTAGAAGAAAGTAGCACTGCTACAGATCAGTAATCAATAGTTCCACAAACACTTTCCTTTCAGTGAATCAAAACTTTCTGACAACAGCCAAAATTCTCTTGCATGAACTATCACACAGATCCTGTTGTTTAAGACATTCTTAAGCAAAAACAGGAAAGGCACGCACCATTGGAAAGAATCCATTGGTCGCAGAGTAATCTCCTATTGCCCTTTTGTTCTCAAACTCCATTTTAAACCTGATGTCTCCTGCAAGACTATTTGTCCAAACTATTAGGAACTTTCAAACTTCCAGCCTGAGTTTATTCGTGGAAAACTTACTTTCCTCCTAGTGATTATGCACTTGATGTATTTGTAGACTTTTTTAAAATTAGTTTGTATTAGGGATGTATCTTCAGTACAGTCTCTGATACACTATAAACATACATGTGAAAATTCAGAGGCTTACTACACCAGAAGTCTGGACAGCTTTGCATTTATCAATTCAAGAAAGTAATTGAAACGTGAGATGCTAAGGTCCGAGGCACTAACTTCTAGCCATCTTAGAGATATTAGGAAAAAAAACCAATCTGCAAGACATGGAAGGAAATGAGGGCCTAAAGATTTTGCTTAAGAACACTTAGTGAACTGATCAAATGATTATTTGCCAACAAAGACACAAAATGAATCTTCAAGGTTGTTCTAGTGAAACATTCACAAAGAGGCCATTCCTTACCCTATGGACAGTCTTCCACATTGTGGAACCTAACAAAATCTCACCCCAGAAGCAGATTATTTAGAACTTTCTTTACATCCAGTACTCTTGTACTGAATATGTTCAGACTTTATGAAGATTAAGTTTTGAAGTTTTTAATAGCAGACTTAACTATTAAATAATGAACAGATTCCTCTAGCCTACTCACTCGTCCATCACCACAGATCCACAAGTGCACAAATATTGCTAAGTTCAGAACCTTATGCACCGGAGAAGTGTTTCTCCCAGCCTTTGATGGTTAATAAGGTTATAAAAATTAGTTACTGCTACAGTTTCACCACTCCTAGAAGTAGAAAAGAATTTCTAAGTTTTCATGTTTAAATAAAAAGGATAAGAGCAACTTGGCTACCATCATCTCTAGTAATAGCTAGACAGTCTAATTCTACCAAGTTATTGTCACCTGCTTATTCTGGAATTAATTCTAAAAAGCAAATACGTTTCTCCAATATGATTCATTGTCAATTGCATCTTTATTATTTCTGACATAAGAACATATTAACCTGGGGTATGTACTGTCATGTAGTAATAGCCAAACCTTGCTACATATTCAAAAAAAAAAAATCTTTTCAAGCTCTGATTTTTTTCTCTCTTGATTCAGACCTTGTTCGGACAGACAAAACCACTCTCCTTTCCCCTCCCCACCCCCAATCTGTTTCACTCTGTCATTCTTTTCTTTAAATCCTTCCACTGGCTTCTACTCATGCACCACATGAGGCTCAACCTTCTTGTTCTTGACTTCAAGGCGAACATATGCACCCCTAGTAGCGTGCTTTTGATACCTCTAGACCAGTCCACAAATTGTCAGCTTCCACATCACCTTTGTTTGCCCTTCCTTGTGAGCTTCTGCTTTTCCTGCATGTGGGCTGAACAGCTTTGTGACAAACCATCTTCATACCAAGGTTCCACTAATGATCTATTTCTGTCAAAATGTCCAAGGATAATCAGTTGTGTTCCCCTTTAGAACAGGTATTAGAATTTGAAGCAACATTCCCTCATTTCCCTGTTCTGCAGGCTTCTTAGTTCAAGTTAAATTTGACCAACTGACTCATTTCAATTTATTTTGAACTAGAACACTCAGACTTTCACAGCAGATTTTACATAGCCCGGATAATTCCTCCCTACTATATAAACTATGTTTGAATAAAAGGACATCTCTGCAATTACTCACAATATTTCAGAAGCACTAAGGACACGGCACCAACAAGCTTGCCAAGTATCACTTTACCACACCACTCAATTTTGCTTTTCATCCAGGCCACATTTTGGCTTTCATCACAGGAAGAAAGGGGACTTGTATAACATCTCTCAGAAGTGAGATTTTTCACAGGACCAGGTTTTTAAGTACTTCAGAAAAAAAATAAGATTCAAGTACATACTAGGAAGTCAGAAGACAACAAAACATGGAACCATAGCATGTGTTATATTTTTCCCCCCTCCTTTCTTCCATCTCATCTTTTGAGAGTCAGTCTGAATTGGATTACATATCACTGACAACTGCTGTGCCTTTTTGCTCTACATACACCTATTTCCAAGTTTTTTTGATGTTACAAAGACATGACTAAGTGTGGCTACCGCTGTTCACTGACAGGTATATTTGGATTTTGACCAAATTCCTGCTGGACAGGCATCTTCTTCTATTGCCACACTTGCAGTAAACAGAAGCCAAGAAGCAACTGCTGCAGAAACAGAATCCTCATCTCGCATTCATATCAGGACTGGGGCACACATACTTGGCAGGAGTAACATGTGAATGCTTACTGTAAATTGAGGAAAGCCCAGAGTCTATTACTGTCAAATGTATCCCTGAGCATGAATTCACTTACAGATTAATTAACCCTCTACCCTCATTTACTGCTTTAAACCCATGAAAAGTTAGAAAGTTAAAAATAGATCTGTCTCTACCAAAATACCAGGACATCCTTAACATCCTTTTCAAGCCTTCCGAAGCAATTAATGGGAACGAGTGCTTGGACACGTTTTTTTAGTATGAAAGTCTTTCAGGAAAACTTTATCATGTGCTTAAGTTGCTTATTCTTCCCCCTCCTCAAAAATTCTAGGTAGCCTTAGGTCTCAAAGCTAGGTTTTCACATTTTAACAAGTATTTGTTTTCACATCAGAGTGACTGTCTCTACTCGATCCTTCAGTGACATATTAAACAAAGTATCAATCATCCCTGTGGCAAGTTGCTAATGTTACATTTAAGAACATTGGGAGAAATAACACCACACCCCATACCAGATACTGAGTCTCCCTTTCCAAAAAAATTCAGATTCCCAACAACCTAAGAAGCATCAGTTTCCTTGACAAAAGCAGGACATCTGAAAATAGACATCTTCCAGGCTAATAAAAAACTTTAATGTATAGCTCTGATAGCAACAGATTATTTTCTCAGTCAATTCAATAGATATTATATGCATAACAGCTCAGTGGTTGCTTGTCATGGGAAGGACCTAAAATTACTCTACAAAAAGCCTGACACTTAAGATACAAATTTTTAAAAGGAAATAATACACAGGCCTAGAATAATTTTAACTTCTGAAGTGACAGTAATCCATGCATTCATATCCCATGTGAGGGATCACAACATCAAATTTTACTTGGTTTTAGTGCTTATAAAGTAAGCACATCCAACAACTTACTGTGCTGAATTACTGAAGTATTCTGTGATTTATTTTTTTTTCCTCCAAAGAAATTGGCCTTTAAACAGGTAAATTAGTGGGGTACAAAATGCAATGTAGAGATTAACATCTGAAAGTCTTACAAAATAATGAGCAAGCTTTGTCACCTTTCAGGCAAAATTATTTCTATTTTAAGAAAGTTCTGGAATATAAAATACATTCTCTTAAAATATTTAATAATGCATTCCCCTATCACTTTGTACCCTGTACTTTTCTCATACCATAAGACATGTTTGGAAAAGGGACTGTTTTCTTTGAATTCCCCACTAAGATAGTCACACACAAGATGTTTTTACTAATTGTTTATATAAATATAGCCAAACACCTAAAAGTACTCCTTTAATCACATGCCTACATTCTGTCTATTAAGACTACTAATTAAAATATGAATTGCAATTTAGTTAGTGAACCAGAAAAAAATTTCCTCATTTATCTAAATACAGACCAAACTTGATTCTGACTGATGTAAGGGTTGAGCTTCTAAACTAACCCCAAAGAATCAGAAAAAGCATTTATTTGGAAAAGAAAATTAATCATTGCTGTTCACGTAATAATTATGTCTCATATAAAGACGTGGATACTAAGGTCACATTTAGAAACATATTTTTTCTTGTAAAGGGCTTTTGAGCTACTAAGATTTAGCTTTTTGCTGCCTTTACACTGTAAAACTAGTTCACTTGGGGACCAAGACAATGATAAAAAAATGTGTTTTGAAGTTTCTCCTTCCCTCCATATAGTGAGGCACACAGAAAATACACACGTGATGAAACTTTTATCAGAACTACTACTAAAACAACCAAGTTACACATGGTCAGCATTTATTTCTAAAAAAAAAATCTGATTGATTTAGGTACCTTATTTCCAGGTACCAGAAAAATTCTACTCCAGGTTCCCAACTGCTATATTTAACAGGAAACATATAACAAGTGTCCTTAGCTTGAAAAGCTATACAATAAAAAAAGTACAGTTTCAGTAATCCAGCAGCAAATATTCATTGTAATTTTAATAATAAAATCAACAGACTTTAGGCACAGTGAGGAAAGTCTTTTGGCAAATGCACGGGTGCTTCCCCTATTGATCAGGGATCTATTTCTATTCTATCAAAGCCACCTTAGCTACATATAGACACGCCCCTTTTAAGGTGTCATATGCCTTCTGAACTTCCACAAAGTAACTGTAGAATGCTGCACACAGCAGAACAAAAATTCTTTTCTGTTTTAGGAATCACAAAGCAAGCATTGCTGCTAGACGTCTTTATTTTCCTTTAACAAAATACACAAAGGCACAAAATTCACTTATGTCTTGTCATTACTGTACAGGTATAAATAGTGCTTTGTATTCAAGTACAATCAAGTGCAGAAACTTTCTATTTTTCTGTAAACACAAAACAGTTTTGTATGTATGTGCCTCTGGTTCATCTGCAACGCAAATACCAAAGGAGATGCCATTTATCTGAGTGCTATTTAACTGAACTCTGTCAAAAAGTTAGACAATGAATAATATTAACACCACTGTAATGACACTTTCCATATGCTTAAGTCAAATGTCAGGTGACACTTGAGCTTGTAAACATCTGTGTATTTAAAATGTACTCAATTCATTTTAACAGGGAAGCATTAAAACGTATCTTAAGTTCACTAGACCAAACTTACTAGGTCAGTTGCTCTCAATAATTGCTCTTTATGTGAGAGCTAAAGAGATGTCAAATTGTAGGTCACCCTTAGCAAAGCTTATACTTCTACGTTCTTAAATATGCAAACTGAATGATGGCTACAACTGTTAAACTTCAATCAACTATACATTCTGTGTGTTAACATTTAAAGACACATGCTTAATTTACAATACCCACTTTACACATAGCTTTGACATACTGTGGCAGTTGAGGCAGTTTAAGCTCAAGCGAGATCTTTAAATTGTACCATTAAAAAAAAGCTCACCTGAATAGTAACAACAGGCATGAACAAAGCTCAAAACTAGCTACAGAAGGCACTTGAAGTACTTTATTCTGCTTTCCCTAAAGATTCTTCACTTTGTTCAGCTGAAATAGACTCTGAAATAGTGTCTTCCATTGTTGAAATGTTTTCTGCTGCTTCTTTTTCAACTTCTTCAGCTAGCTTATCATTTAGCTGCTCAGGACTTAGCGCTTTGTTATCTGTCTCATTTGTTTCAACAATCTGGGCCGCATCTTCTTCAGAGTCTGTGGAAAAAAAATTATGAAATAACCATTTCCAGAAGTGAAAAGGTAGCTAATATTCTGAAAAAACAAGTGAAAGAACATTTTGCAATCATACACAGGTTTTGACTAGTCACTGCATGAAATTCTCTACTGCTAAAAACTATTTTATTTTTCTATCAAGAGGGTCACAGGCAAACCCTGTAAAATTTAATAAAAAAGAAAATACTATGGAAAAAAGTTCAGATCCCACTATGAAACTATTATGTGTTATTTTTATGTGTTCACCCTCAACAGAATTTTCTAAGCTTGTTCATTAGTGTGAGACAGTGTCAGAAATAAGACATGATGGTAATTCGGCTTCTTTGTGTTTGGTAATGTAACTTTTACCAACAGCTTTTTCTATAAGAGTTCAATCTGTACACAGAACCTAAACTTTCTACTTGGTGGAAACTACTTTAAACGTAAGGAGACAGATAACCAGAAAAAAAAAAAAGATCATTCTAATCTGGTTCTCAACATCTCAAGACAGCCAATGGAAATTACTGCATATTCTCAATCTTCCCACAGGAAGTGTAGGAAGGATACACTGAAGTATCTTTACTCTCAATCTGGGATGGGAGTTTCTTTGATAATAGGCATATTTTCAAGATCAGTCAGAAATATTTATCATAAGTACTACCTCTGAAGAAGTATATTCTAGCTTCCCAACAGGATTTCAGTAGTGTATGAGAAAAGACAATCACGTTTTGAAGTAAGCATAAGCACTGAAAAACTGAACACCACGTGTTGCACTAAACACCACAAAGGTACTGTAGAATGATACTACCGATGGCGGTTTATTAATTGACTAGTATGAGTCAATACTATACAGCATTAACGCATACTGAAGGCAAGCAGTTTGCAAAACTGATGCAAAGTTACCGCTCAAAAACGTTAGCCTTATCAAATGTTTGTAATTTCGTATTTATCAAGACATTTTGGGTGTCTGAAAGTAAACTAGACTGCTTCAGGCTGATGTTCACAGAATTCAAGCAGGGCTGAAAGTTTTAGAACCATTACTCTGGCTTCTCGGGTCACAACCAACACAAGCAGCTGCTGCACACCCTGGTCCAGCAGACCTGGTACAACCGCCATGTGTCAGTCACCAAGAATGAGACCCCTCTTCCCACACACAGCTCCATGTTCAATACCTTTCTCCTCATCTACCTAGTTCCAGACTCCACTTCAGACTGCTCAATGCAGCCCAGCTTCTCCATTTCTTCCTCTGACTTGATCTTCCATCTTAACAAGTTTGCAGCCAGCTTACCTCCTGATTCAGCTTCCTTCCCCGCTTTCTCAATCACATACTGCTCAACACCTGCCCTGGCTTCTTGTTCCAAAATTTCTCTGGAGCCATCCGTCAGATGGTCAAATCCTCCTATTTCTGCCTAAGCAAATTAACATCCCTAGTTTCTTTCCAGACCATCCCACTCTCCCCTCCTGCTCTTCAATTTCCTTCTTATCCCACCCCAGCCTGTGCTCAATCTTTATCACCCAACTGTCAGTTTTCTCTCTTTCATGTCCGCATTTTTTCTTCAGCCTCAAATTCTATGAATAAGTTTCTGCCTTTTCCTGCTACAATCCTTCCACACTTGGGTTACATTACTTCTTTCTTTATTGCTGCTGCTCAGGCTCGATTCAAAGTACAGGACGTGAGGAAGAGACAACTCCATGCCCTCTCAACTCATTTGTAGCATAGCCCAACCATTACTTGTTTGCAGAGTTTCAGTCCTGCAGTCCTCAACTGAATGAGGCTTAGCACTCTGCAGCAGTGACTTGTTCTTAGTCTGATCAAGGTAGAGAGACTATTCATTCAGCCTAATCAGGAGGACGTCGAGCATCTAGAACGTGTTTGAGGACAGCAGCAGGGACAACCAGCCGCTAGCAGAAGCTTCTAATTAAAAGGAAAAAACTAACTGAGTGCATGTTCTAACTCTGTATTCAAAGGAACAGCAGAAAGATGCTGCTTTCCTTTTTATATTCTACTAAAAAGTATGGAGACACTGCTTCTCTGAGAAAAAATTGTCAGGTATTATGACTTTTCCCTTCACCTTGTTCTTGATCAAACTTAGTGAAACTCCTGAAACTCTCCAGAATATACAGTTAAAACAAACCAACTTACATGGAAAATTTTGGTCTGATAATTAAATCTGACAAAGTTATAAAGAACTAAAGAGTAGGTCCTTTAAATGAGAAGTCAGAGCAATCATAGTTAAGTGGTGCTACTAACTCCAACTATAAACATGACCAATCTTCATTAAACAAACACAGTGATTCCATTTTAAATGCATCAATTAATGGAAACCTTGCCTAAAGCCAGCTTGATCTCAATATTGCATGATTTAAGTTATTGTAAGAGCAGTAGCTAAGAAGGGAAAGCTCTAACAGTAAACTCAAAGATGACAAAAGAAAATTAGTGTTCTTGATGATTAATACTTAATCCATGAGTTAACTGAAGAATATAGCTAGACATACATGATCTCAACAGCATGGCTGTTGAGATCTATGCTGGCCTGAGGCAAATTTAAGAGCTGTATCAACGTAGCTTTAAAAACCTGCTCCTGGCTACAGCAGTTCCTTTTTTGCCCCCAACATTCCTACTTAATGCTTTGTACTTAGAAAGCATATGTACTTCATATTGTTAGTCAGCTACACCTCTTCTTGTTGCAAAGAATATTTCACTGCATAACCAGTGAAATCACAATATTGCATCATTATTAAATTAACTAGAATATGTGTGTCTGTTAAGCAGGAATTCACAAAAAAAAAGTATAAAATAATTACACTAAAACATAGCTGCTTTACTTGTACTTAGTGTAGGAAAAAAACCACAACCTTAGCACCACTAAAGTCTGAAAGACATTAGACTTCCACACCATTTTCAAGACCTTTGGGATAAGTTTTCTTCACTACTGCAGCTCCCCATTAGGGCAGACTTTCACATGGTGCCATGTGTCTGAAATATCTTTAAGGAACACACGCTTCACAGTAGTCTGTGTTCATGGCTTTGATAACACAGAAAGCTATTTTCAAGCCTTTGAAAAAGAAGCCCGATAACAGCATAGCATTTGATTCCCTGCACCCTTTACATCCTACCAAAAAGGAAAGCTGTGTTGTTCAGCAAAATTGAACTGTGGTAGACTGGAAACATAATACATTTTTAAACCAGAAGAACTTGTTTACAAGTCATTAAACTCAAGTTGAGCTGACCCATATCCACTTGAGAAGTCATGGAATTCTAGCCATATTAGCTGAACCAAGAAAAGAGCACAGCAGGCAGAAACTCACATCTCTAAAAAGAAACAATGGCTTACAAAAAATATTGCAGGCTCATGCTGTCCTATGAAAGCAGAGCGTATTTGGTAAAAACACAAGCCAAAGCTGTGAAACAGAAAATGCCTCCAGTCCAGTTTTTTTTAAAAACAAACAAAAAACCCACACACTAACTCAGACCATTCTGACCAGAACAAACACTCAAAGTTATTTCTTAGTCCTTTATCCTTAACCAGTTTTATTCCTAGATAAAGTTTCTGCTCCATCTATAACACTTGCCCAAAGCCAAGCTCTACTTTTAGTAGAACTCAAATAAGCATGCAATTAAAGTGCCATTATTTCTGGAGGACAGCATTACTATGAACCTTTCTGTTGAACAAACCAAGTTTCTGCATCTGCCTTTTAAATGGAAGTTCTTTCAAACATACTAGCAGTTGCTGTATTCCAAGAATCCTTAAAAGTGACACAGCATTAAATCACCATAAAATATTTCATCAAGATGGTCAAGGAATTCCATAAAAATCTAGAGACAACACAGGAAGCAGTCTCCATAAATTGCTGACCACAGTGGTGAAATCTGAAGTTCAAAGGCATCTAATATCATCACCAGATACTCACCACAAAATACTGAGATAGTCAAATTTTGTTTCAACCTTCGACCATTGCTAAACCTGAATCAAGAATGCAGCGTAACAGTACTAAATACAGGAAAGGCAAAACTAATCAAGAGGATAAAGGTGGTTCCTGTTAGCTTTTTCAATATGATCCAAACATTAATACTTCCAAGAGAAGTACATAAGAGAACAGACTAGCCTTTGATTAAAAGAATTCAAGATCAAGCCATTTAGGAAAAAAGGTAAGAAAAGAACTGAAGTATATTGCTTCATTCTGGTACTAAAATTTCCCAAATTATTCTGAACAGGGAGGCATGATGTTTGTGCCAGTAATCTGCATCAGATTGACAGCTGACAACCCCATGTTCCCAGAGGATTAAAAAAATCCAAGGTTCACTGCCAACAGCACTCCCCATAACCATTCTTCAGGTCTCTTATCCACAGGAATTGCATGTAACATGCTCGTCACTGCATGAGCACACAACTGAAAAGAGATTCAGTTTCATACTCTACTCATTAATAAAAGTAGCTGACTAGTAAAAAAAATATTTATAGCACTTCTGTATCACATTAGCTTGCAGTTTCTTCAAGCTATACAGCTATGGTCTAAATGAGTTACAGATAAGAGTTGGATATCCCTGTGCTGTCAACACTGTGGTGAAGTTGGGTTTCCTGATGTTAATGTTTGTTTACATCTGTAAGTGAAGATATTCTCTATTCTTGCTATGACAGCCACTATACTACTGTAGTGAACAAAACCCTTCCCCAGAGCTATATCTCAGTGATAGCTTCAAACCTTTAAACTTACAATCAAGGAATATTTGCATTTATTAACAAATTCCAACTGCATGTAAACAGTTATGTTTCAAATTAGGGTTCTGATGGAAAAAAGTGATTTACTGAAAAATGTTATTTTCTCATTCATAAGATATTACTTTGTAGCAAGTCTCAGGCAGTTAATGCACAGTGACAAACTGATAAGGTAGCACTGACCTCTTCTACATCAACAAGACATTTCTCAGTTTTCAGTTATGTAAAATATTAACACACACTTATTTCTGGCTGCTTACTAATTATCAAAACAGAATGTTTTATATCTTGGAGATGCAATATTCAGAAAAGATCAGATATTTAAGGTAGATAAAACCAAAAAGTCAGTATACCAGTTATTTATTACTTATGCCTCTTCTAAGAAATTTCACCACACACTTCCTAGCAGGAAAAGGGAACTGGGGAACAAACCCCACAGTGGTTTCCTTTGTTGTTGTTTTAAAATAAAGCAGCAATACAAGACCACAACAACAAAACCCAAGTAATTTTCAGTGTTAAAGGTAAACTGGTAAAACCACATTTACTGCAATAAAACTATCCTACATTTTATCCCAAAATACTTGATAAATTTCTGCTTTCAAAAAAGCAAGTTATTTTGCAGAATTTTCACTCCTACATCTCAAGTGCCTAACCAAAGTCTCACACTAATTCTTACGGTTTTACATTTTTTACATCATCTAGAAAAACTGACTCAGCAGCTCAGACCCATTAAAGCCATAGTTTGATAAACATTTTCTTCAATGATAATACCAGCTTAATTAGCACGTCCCTCTCCCAAAACCTCCAAGAACCTGCAGTTATGAATAATACTCAGAAGCCCTCGAGATGCACACCTCGAAGAGCTGAATATCCATCTTTAAGGGCTTCCCCATTTGATTCACACAGAGGAAAATAAGCAAAGTTTTGAAGACTCCAGCAACAAATTATGTCTTTTCTATAAGAAACTTCTAACTTTAAAAGTAGCCAAGAAGCTACTAGCCTACCATCCACTCACTGAAAAGATTATTAGATCATTTGAGGGCAAAGATGACATTCGCATCGTCTTAGCTTCATCCATTTGATTTCAATCTTACTTTCACACTAGTAATAGTAGTTTTAATGAAGTAAGAGTGCATTATGGCACAAGAAAAGAAACCAACTAAGTCTTCCCTATAAAGCATCTGGCACCAGACGACATCTAGAGATGGCTACAGTTAGATACGCCTTCACTACCAGTCTCATGCAGACTTCTCATGCCAGAAAGTAAAGGCCAACGCCCTTTTGTACTCTCTGTCAAAGATAATCAAGCAGAAACATTATTTCTGACAGTTTCCCACAGTTGGTGTGTTTCTAGCCTGAATCTCAGGGCTGTACACTATTCGATAGCTTCCCCCCCATGATCCCTATTTAAACTAATGGAAAATCCCATCAAGTACTCAATAGCACATCTAACTGGAGATTCTCTGGTTTGAAATTATAATTTCTGGAGTCTTTTAAAACACTACATCTTCCTGTTGGCTGTACACCAGATGCCTACAGTATCTGCAGACTATAAAATGTCTCAAAAGGAACTATGTTAAATTAAAATTGACAATTTGTCTTTGAACTCCCTGAAATTAAACAAGGCAGTTTTACTAGATTTTCCTGCCCTGAGGAAAACAGCAAAAGGAACAAAGGCAGAAATTCCAACACACCTCAATCAAATGACCTGCTGAACACAGTGAAAGTTAACCACTTCGGGACATATTCCCTTCTTAACTATTTCTGTAATTTACAGTGCTATTTTCTCTCTGTTCGTCAGTAACATAACACTGAAAAATCTTGTTATGCCATCATTTGCATGAGACATATTGTCTAATATGAAGAAATTTTAGGGTACAGGACAGAAGACAACAGGATCAACAAGCTAAGCTAGAAGCAGGGACAAGAAGAATTGAAAAAATATAAACTGCAGCCACTACAAAATTAGAATAGAATAGACTATTTCAGTTGGAAGGCACCAACAATGATCACCTAGTCCAACCGCCTGACCAATTCAGGGCTGACCAAAAGTTAAAGCATGTTATTAAGGGCATCGTTCAAATGCCTCAAACACTGACAGGCATGGGGCATCAACCACCTTTCTAGGAAGCCTGTTCCAGTGTTTGAGCTCTTCAGTTGTTCTTATTCTTATAAAAAACTCATCTAAATAGAGAGCTAAATGGCAGGGGGGATTTCATTAGATATTAAAAAAAGATCAGACTTCATGAGATTAACACATACCTTCTGTCTGTTGAGTCTCCTGGGGCTTTGTCTCTCTAGGTTCTAGAGGCTCAGTTTCAGATGGCAATTCTGCAGATTGCTTTTTTTCAAAACTGAAGTCTGGAAGTCGTGGAGCCTGCGGTCTAGTTTTTCTTGCAGGATTCAGGAAAAAGCAGTAGGCACACCTAAATGCTACACAAAAGTACACCCTATAAGTAGCCTCACTACTTAATTTCACATTCCACCTTTATTCCTACACTATATTCTGACTGTCCTAAATACTAAAAACAGAGACTTAAATAAATGACTATCAATACCCAGGAGTACCTCCATTAAATTTACACAAGCTGCTCCATATAGCTCCATTTTTAACTTCAGCATACATTTGCTTCTTAAAAACCTGTTTGCTTTCAGCTCTGCTGCACTTATAAGTACTGCCCACCACTGTGAAAGGTTTGACCACAATGAACAAAATAATGCAATTCAGTACCACCAGGTGTTGCCACATGGTGTTCTTCTATTCTTTCCTACAAAAGAATTAAGTTGGCAGATGAGTTGTGGGTTTTTTTCTCTTAAGATGCCACTTTCCTCACCCTTTGAGTAAGAAGATGCTATGGATTCTGCAAAATAGGTCTCACTCTGCTTTTTGAGGAGCATTCTGCTCCAATGGTGCTTAATTCAGAAAAGGTAGTTTTGTTCTGGAGAAATACTGGATACCACTTAATAGTTAAATGCATATTTCCCCCACCCACGACAAAGGGAGAAGTGGCAATATCTTGCACAGTTGAATTATGAACTTACTTGAGCTAAGATGACCAAGAGACTACAGTATCTTTGGTTCCACAGGAAACATTCAGCTTATTCTTACAATGCTGTATATTTACTCATAAAATTAAACAAAACAAAAAAGAAGATTTATCTAAGATTCCCTCATTTCTTAAGCATCGGGCTTACACTTGTGGTAGAAAGGAGGCAAAATAAAACATCTGTGTTCAATAAAGAGCTGTGTCTGTCTTAAGTTATTGTCAGCCGTAAATTCACATATAGCCCCCTAGGGCTTGTTCCCACTCCTTTTCCGATACCTCCCCAAGATCATCTTGCCAAAGCAAAATTTTGTTTAAGTTCTGGTAAAAGAGGCACACTTTCATGTCAGATAGTTTCTCAATATAAAACCCTTCTGAGAACCATTCATAGCCAGTAGCAATTCTCAGGGATGTATTGGAGGAGGCTTATTTCTACTGAATAGTTTTCTACACATAAAATCCTTGGCCTGAAGGTTGCAATAAAGTACTTCTCTAAGACTTGAAGTGAATCTTAAGACACAGAGTAATAAGTTACCATAAAACTGTTCCCATATGAAGTGGCATTTCACAGTGTCAGTTAAGTACTTAACTGCAACCAGAATGAAGTATGATGCATATTAGTTATGAAACGTAAGCCAACTAATAGTCTACCACAGTTTGGCTCTTACCTATGTATTCAAACTCCTCCTTCAAAGCCATACCATTGTGAGAAAAACATTGCTGACATATAAGGGCGTACCTAGAAAACATGAATAATATATAATTACATACCTTAAGTAATTAACACACTGAAGTGAGATGCATTTTACCTCAGATATTGACTAATAGCTTAGATATTTACTCTTTAAAATAATTTCCACAGTGAAATAATTATCCTTTAAAGCAAACTAAATCTGTATATTAAATAATAGTTTTTCAAGTTGGTTTAAAAACAGTGAAATATTCTTAGCTACAATTTAAACCTCATGGTTCAACATACTTTTAATATCATCATTGTCAGAAAAGAACATCAAAATTAAGTTTATATTTCATTAGAATACAGTCAATATGAAAAGTGACCATGGTTAACATGAAAGTTCTGATATGTTTGAACTCTTCTGAAGGCAATCTGAAAGCATTTATAATGGTAATAAAGCTAAAGTGCTAAGATAATAATTTTATTTTTTTTTTTAGGTCAAAGTATAAGTCATTCACTCACTCCAGCATAGATTTTTCTCTTTGAATCTCATGGCTAATCCTACCCAAACTAGAGGTTTGTTTTTTTAAAAATGTTACTGTTTTTCCTACAGTGATTTCAGGTGAAACACTGAGAAAGGGCCATTTCATTATGAAAATTTTGGACAAATTAATTTGCAATTCTTTTAACCTTGACAGGTCTGGCTTAAAAAAAGCAGTTAAGAAGCTTCCTATCTCTTAAGCGTTTAGGTATTTCCTTTAGCAACACTTTACCTGTTCTGAGGACCATCGCCAACCAAATATTCAATAACTCTATCCACAACTCCTCTTTCTCGAGGAAGAATAGGTCTTGCTAAAGGTGGGCCTGGAGGATGAAGACCTAGGAAGACATGAAACTGTCAAAATTATTTTAAACTATATTATTATATATGATATTTCATTGTGCATGCTACTGTTAATAAAATAATTGCACCTACTTAATATACATGGCCATATTTCTTAGTCCACTAGAAAAACTGCTAGGATTTTTAAAGCCACACTAGTTGAAAGTTCCTCCTCTGCTCCTTTAGCTTATAATCTTATTAAATCACTCTACTTTTACACCTTGGATAGGTAATTAAATTTGTAATTTCTAAAGAACTTAAGGCACCAATAGTATTTAACGATTACTCACAAATAGAGGCTTTTTAAGCAAAAAAAACCCTCCTTATTTGAGTTTTCTTCATATACTATCAACTCTGCATATTCAACACTTAAAATTTACACCAATAAATCAGGTAAAATCAATTACAACAGTAGAAGAACTAAAGATCTTACCAAAGAAGCATCCACTGGTTTCTGTGTAAATATTATACTGCATGAGCATGCTTTCAGTGTGCATTCAGTCTACATATTAAACCTGTCTAGCCATTTGGCATTTTGGTAATCCCATGTTTAATGGAAGGTTGGATTACCTTCAGATTTATGCTTAGTCAAAGAAGCCAGAAGGCTACTATTAAGATACCACTTTTCATATCCCACATGTTTAACAAACTACTATCAAAATAAAACTCCATTAAGAACAGGTAACAGCAATAGTTGGTACTACCTTTTTCACCTCTGTTTACATATGGCAGTTAAAGTAGACCAACGGCACAAACTTGTCTTTCCACAAAGTTTTGTACAATAGACCAGATGTTTTAAGACCACTGCAAGCTGCCAGTTTCCATTATGTAGCTTTGAGTTCTTATATCTACCTTCCTTTCCAGCCCTAAAACAGAAGATGCTAGGCATAATACACAAAACACAATTTGTTAAGAAACTAAGCCTGAATCATTCAGATGTGACCATTCAAATAAAGTATCTGAAACTTCTTCCCAAGACCACGCTCCTGGCCAAGAGACATTTTACACAACCACAGGCAGTATTAAACTACAGTACTTTCAACAAACAGATACCAGACAGATAGTCTTGAATGCAAGATAATTAAGTGAGCACTTAGGGGTGGGGGGGAAACAACCAGACTTAAAGTGTTTATTTCCATAAGACCTTTATGAATTACATTCAAAAGCCACAAAAAACAATGTTTGAGTAGGACAACAAACCAGTCCTTTCAGAACTCAAACTAGGACAAAATGGTCAGCTTCAAGCCACCTGAAGGCAAAATTATGAAACCTGACAGATAAGGCTCAGTTTAACCCAATGACCAAACTACTTGTAACAATGTGAAAGTCTTATTCAAGCTCAAGATAGTTAAGAAGGTTAGACAGAAAAAAATTCAACTAATATTAGCAGATTTCATAGTGAGATGAGCATATAGTAATCCGAAGCCATGCAAGAACTAAGTGTATTTAATTCATAGAAGTAAAATTCCCAAGGCACAAAAAGCGTGTTTTCTCAGGGAAGAGTTCTGGCTTGCAGCCAGTCTTGCTACATCCAGTAAAAACAGATACACAAAAGGCACGGCTTAAAAGAAACGCTTTTAGTGACTACAGATTCAGCCTTCATTTCTCTTTTCAATTTGCTGTATGCTTCCAGTATTTTTCTTGAGAAGATACGTTTCACAGAATCCCCCGTAATGCCCAATAAACAAAGAGGAAGCTAAAGGGCAAAACAAACTAAACCCAATGTCTGAAGATGCAAAAAGGATTTTTTTCAAAATCCAAATAAAGGACTACTAAGAGAGTAGAGTTTGTTAGCAAGTTAAACAATTCAGAAGGACATTTAATTGAAAGATACTGTGGAAAAAAAACAGTGAACTTCAAGCTTCTCGGAGACCGATTTAGCTTTCTTGTAGCACCTTAGCTGGGGCCAGCACCAGGACATGCACAGTCATAGCTTCCAACACAACTGATACTCTTTTCATAAACATATGCACAGAAGTAACATGTAGCTCTTAAGTACAGTACACACAGGCAAAGACAACTCACCTAGTCTTACTATTTGGTAAGCTGATCGAAGATGGGCTTTAAGTTTAAATACAGCATTAAACATATCTGCCAGCAATTACCATCTCAAGCCTTCTACCTGTTAATCTTCACAGATCAGAGCAATAAAGGAAAGAGTAACTTATGGCAGAATGTGCTACATTGCGGTAAACCTCAAGCAGAATACCACATAGAGCTAACCTCCATCCTCTACGGCAAACCTCAGAAGCATTGTAGGAATCAAACATTCAGCAGTGCCTTCTCTAAGTGCTACACATAGAATGACACTAATCTGGCCATTAAGGTTGCAATGTTTCTAACAGCACGGCCTTTCAGAACACCTCTCATCAATACTGGATAATTGACCTAAATTGACTGTCCTAATCTTTACAAGCACAATAAAATGTGATCAGAAAATACTACAATTTACAACCTTTCAATAAGCACAAAAAAGTTTCATGCTTAACACAAATGTTTTTAAAATAACCCTCATTTCCACAAACAAGAGAACTGAATTCAGGAGATATGAATCAGTGAATGCATTCCCAAGTTATTCCTGTATTCTGTCAACAAGCAGGAACCCAGACTAAAAAAAAAACATCACAGCAGCAAGGCAGAACAAATTCAGTGCAACACAAACTGGACCTAATGCTTCACTTTATAGATTCTGTCCAGAGAAGAGCTAAGGCAAAATGTATTTCCTAAAGCTTCACAAAAACCTGAAAGACCCAATACTTCCATTAAAAAAAAAAAAAAGAAAAAAGAGTGAATGGAGAGCATCTGACAGATGTGAAGTAAAGGTCTGGAGCATTGATATAATCCGCAATAAAATTAAAACTCTAGAATAATTTTGTGAATACCTGGCTAACACTCAAACATATATTTAGCCCTATATTCAAAAAAACAAATTTTCGTATGACCTGTATATCACCAATATATGAAAAGTTTCTAGAGGTTAATAAACAAGGTAAAAATTAAATAAAGTTACACAGAATGAAACAACACAACACACACTTCAAGAACAACTTCAATTACCTGCTTACTAATAACTCAAACCAACCATCTTAGTTCTCATGCTGTTATGGACACCAGTAATTAATATAAACATCAAAAGCAATCATTGTAGAAAGACTGGTCATTTCTGCAAAGCTTGGCAAACTCTCAACTACCTGCTGGTTATTAATTTTCAAACATATGGGCGCTCTGTGGTAATACACGTTAAATTGATTCTCCTCTACAAAATATAGTATAATGAAAATGAATTATTAATCTTCTCTAAAGTAGAGATAATTAAGGCTATTCCTATTTGTTGCAAGCCATACATAAACTTTGATGCAACAATACTACCTTTATAGATACTGAATTTACGTACTTTTCACTACAGCTACATGACTGAGATTTTATATGCCTGGAAGGTTTGGGGAAATTCAAGAGAAAACAGGGCTTCCACATTAACTGACAACTGCAGTGGCTTCCATTGCTATCTATGACAAAATAACACATTTGGTCAAAACAACAGTTATTAATGAGAAAAAACAAAAAATGCACTTATAAAGCATTATCACAAAAACTACATGAAATATTTTAATTAACAGGCTTGGCAACTGTCCTTTCAAACAAGTCCATTAATACTTTTTTTCTTCTTCCCCTAAGCCATTTCTGCAGTAAAGGCTAAATTTTATCCAGCTTATTCAATGTGCCTGAATCTTCCCCTAAGAATAAAACTATTATATAGCTGATATTATTTTATTATATAGCCAGCTTCTTATACAAGGAGCCTGTGTTTTTAAACTCATTAAGGAATTTTCAGTAAGCAGGTTTCAGTCAACATAGTTTGTACCCAAATGACAAATTTCCTGGTGCAAGGAGCTGATTTCTGGTACTTCAAGATAATCAAGACTTACTAATAGCTTGCCTTTACAATTCACTTCAGGGATAAAAACAAATTTAGCAGTTTTGTAATATATGTAAACAATTACTAACAAAAAATAAGACTTAATGGACTCTGCAGAGACGTGAGAAATAACACCTTCTCATGACAAGTTTATTCCACTACACTAAACAATACGAACAGGCATTTTAAGATCTTGGGCAGCTGAATGTTCCATTATGAGATCAGGTGTCAATATATTATGTATAGTCCTACTTTTAGATCATATCATGGAAGTTAGTAAGCAAGGACATACAGTTTGTAAGACTTAAGTAACTTAAAGCTAAACATTAGGAACACAGGGCAGAGAAAAATATTCTTGATCCCTGTATAAAGAGCAAAGAACTACTCCACATTACAGTGGTGCTCAGAAGATTCTTGGCAAGTTGCATCCCTTCTATTTTCAAGACAGCATTTAATCTCCTTTCTTGCCTTGTGATCCAACTTGCCAGACATCCTGCAACAATTAAAAGGCCTGGCACTAACCCATACACAGCTTTACCATGCATGAGGAGAACGAGAACGCCTCCCACCCAAAACTCTCAAATTTTGCTATCCCTCCTATGGAATTTAGTTCATGTTCTATTAAATAAAGTCCATCCCATCTGAACACCAAGCCAGAAGTAAAGGAAAAAAGCATTTTCAGGATACGAAACCAAATTTTAAGGAGCACTCATTTCTACCACATTTCAACCTGTTGCTAAACTTTCAACTCTTGTACCAAAATAACAATGCGATTTGAGAAGAATTCAGCTACAACATAGACAACTTTTCTGGTGTATTTGGTATTTTACACTTTAATCTATGAGTATAGATTGCATGACTATACCTCCTAGAGTAAAAATTTAAATAAATGTCAGGATGCATGTTAAAAAATATGTGCAGGGTTTAGTGAGAAACATGAATGTATTCTGAGAGTGTTCTCCTCTGTACCTGATTTATATAAGTGTAGAGCTCTTCTAAACTAAGAACATAAAAAGGTATGCTATATTGTTGACTACAGAATACTGCAAAGTTTTATTGCCATTTAAACAAAGAAGCCATAACAGTTAAATGAGCTCAGGCAATAGGTTTCAGCATCAAAAGGTGCCAGCTGTAAAGAGTTATGGCTAATTGAATATGGAACTCCTGCTTAATCAGATAACAGCTCTGCTATTTCCAAATGAAATGCCATTTCCATACTGTCTGAAAATGGCCTATTTTATTGGTAACCAGAGAAAACAATATAAACGGTAAATAACATTAAGTGCTCTGTTTACCCATTCCAGGCACTGAAGTAGCAGGGGATCCAGGGTGTCTTGGTAAAATATTTGATTGCAAGGATGGCACAACAGTTCTTTCTGGAGGTCCACTCAGAGCTGATGTGTCTCTCTGCAGATTAGGAGATGCTGGAACCAGTGATTTTGGAGAGCCTTGTTTAGGAGTCAAAGGTGGGGGTGTAGAAGCATTTCTTTGAGCTGTGGTCCTCTGACGGATTTCTGACAAGAAATGTGCATACTGAATTTAACATGTAGCATTATAAGCAAGCATTGTTCCAGTCAGCAAATTAGAGTCAAACAAAACCAGAAAGGTCTATGACTAAAGATCACCAGCTGCCTGGCTGAGCATGTCATAGAAATAAACGCCCACACAGAATACTATATTTTAATAGTAGTAATCTATTATAACCGTTAAATACTTAGTGCAAAATTCTTCTAGAAGAAAATCAGCAGATACCTACCTTATGACTCTGTTCTGTAAGGCAGAGTGTTGGAGATATGAACAGCTAGATTCAAACCACAACATACAGACAGAACTGACCACTGGTTTTACTCTATGGTTTAAACACGCTTCCAAGTATTTGGCTTTCCATGGGACCAAAAACTACTCAGTCAATGTCTAAAATATCCAGACTAAGTGCCCAGAGTTATTAAAAATTTTTCAGATTGGATAAATGAAACAATTCTAAAGTCAGAACAAAATGTAATGCTTCATTCAGATCATATAGTTTCATTTACTTTTTTCAGCAACCCTACTAACAAGCCACATGCTTGGATTTTCACAAAGCAAGAATGGGCTTTGCTGGAACACGTTCTTACCTCTACCTCTTCTCACTCCACTATCACAGTTACTATTAAATCGCTATTATGAAAAACTTAAGAGGTTTCCTCAATTGTTCTTACCTGAAGTCAGAGTTCTCATTAACACCAATGGGAATATCATCCCAATAATACATTAAGGTTTGGATATTATAATATTCATGCAAACCTGTAGTTCCATTATATTTATCTGCAAATTTGTTCCCCAAAACAAGACAGGAACAGTGCTCATGAAGAGCAGCCACTATCATCTATTTCTCATCCCATCTATACCTAATCACCTCTAGGGAGCCTTTGAAATACACTATTGCAACAAAACAAATTGAAATGTAACCCTTACTTTAGGGCTGTGGACATTAACATGGTTAACAAGTGACAGCTTAGTCTCTAAAAGGTACACCCCAAGAATGCCTACACCTAAGGCTATAGTACCCTACAGAGTTAGTATCTAGCACCCCACATTAGTTTGAACAAGCTTGCTTGTCTTCCTTCACAACAAATGGAATTTAACATTAAAATTGGACTTTAAATTCAACTCCCCAAGTTTCACGATAGAGAGATTTTATCTGCTGACTTTGTGTCAGAATGGAAGAGTTTAAATCCTTAGCAGGCAGTTTGCAGGTCCACTGGTGACCAGCCACAGGGAGACGGGTGTGCTGATGTCTGAAGGAAGGATCCCTGTCCCTGAAAGTACAACACTACCACACTAAGCTTCTGTACGGGCTGGAGGAGTCGGGGAGCACGCAACATCGGCTTACACTAGCTAAGAAAGAGTTGCTGTTGCTGGAGTACTGGGTCAAACACAAAAGCTCTGTTGGAAAATCGCCAACATCTAGTGCCACAAAATTGCAACATACATAGGCTATGTTCTTGCCTACTTATCTGTACATATAAAAATAGGATTAATAGACACCAGCAGAAAGAATAAGAGACTCTTTTGTACCATCAGTTAGAAGACTACAACTGCACAAAGTCTTACTAAAAATCCAGCTAGTTCAGTTTCCTACAGAGCAGAACAAATTACTAGTTTTCCCATGCCACACCTTCATGTGCATGACTGCATTACTTCACACAACTTTATCATCCAAGTTAGATGACCCAATGAGTATGAAGATTCTGTATTTTAACTTGGTTTTAGGAAGTAAAGTTTGTCTCCTCACTACTTAAACTGTTCAGAATCTGGAAACCAGGATAAATTGGTGAGGTAGTTGCAGAAATTCCTTTAAGGTTTCCTTGGTGACCTGTTTCTATTTTTAAACTAAAACTTTCAATACAGGAACAGTTTTCATGAAGAATTCATTTATGATGAACCTCACCATTGACATTTCTTTGAGAGCTTTTTGTGAGAGACCTCAGTAGTAGCCTTTCAGGTCTAACCACACTAGAATTGCATCATCCTCTCCATGCCATCTGACCAACAGGCAAAACTCATCTACAAACAATATATTCATTCTGCCCCATGATTTATTTATCCATACATTCAAGTTTGTGTTATAGTTTCTGCCATTGTACTAGTTTCAAAAAATCAAGCTAAAAGTATGCAATTTCTCAACTCTTCTCAGCTCCACAGATCTTTAAAAAAGATGAATGATAAATATGAAGCCCAGCTCCACTTGTTCCAAGATCACTTTAAGCATCTACAAAAAGACATTTTAATCCACTGCTAAGAGTTTCTTCATTCTTTTTCATTATAAAGCCTGCTTTAGTATGGTTTTACATATAAAAATGTCAAAGATCATGACTATAATTTCTACATATGGATGTTACTTCTACATTTTGAAGGCTGTCTTCCTATATCATGTGGTTTAAGCACGTCAGTTTTGGTTGCTTAACGCCTCTGAGTCTGTTTTGATAGGTCACAGATGTATCCACATTTATTCTGAGCCCATAATACACACGCTATTTCTAAGCAATTTCCATGCCACCTGCAAGAGCTTTGCCCCTTTTGCCTATTCTTTCTGAAGACTCATTTTTGGCAAACCTCCTTTAAAAAGACTTTCAATTTTTTAAAAGTTACTGCTACTTCAATGACTTTCCCCATATTTTTGCTCCTACAGAGATGTTGAGCCCAAGTACTTTACAGTCAGTATTAGAGAGATGTGCTTCAGTAGTTTTAGTCTCATTACAGAGGTAAGAATGCAAGACTCATTGCTAGTTTCCACAAAATGATATCAGGTTATTCACAGGGCTTCCCTCCTCCACACGCACTCCCCGCCCCTGACTTAGAAGTTGATTTGGCCTTCAGTCTATTCTTATTTCATACTTAAGCACTTCATACTTAAGCATACTTTCAACACTCTGCTGCTCCCCAAGTAAGAGAAGTTACCAGAACTAACATTATGAGAAAATGAGAAATGCTCTACTTGGCAAGACCAACAGTCCATCCATCCCAGTAGATTATCTCTTATGTCATCTCTCAGAGTGGTTGTAGATGTTATTTGATGACAACACACAAACCTGAATACTTTGTTGCCTACATCTGATACCACCCCCAGGATCCATAAACGCATTGTCAGGGGCATTAGAGAGTACAGCCCTGTCTAATCATTTTAGTACAACATACGGACCCTGTTGCCCATGAACTCCTCTAATTCCTTTTAAGCCTGCTGTCCGCTTCCACAATACCAGCCCTAATATTCTTCTGCAGTAAGTGGATATGACCTATATAGTTCTCAAATTGCCTTGTGCTGAGATGCAACGTGTTAATAATGAGCCTCTTGCAAAGTTCCAGATTTCCATAACTCAGGTTCCACAAGTTTGCTAACATGTATATTGTGTTAGCATTGAGACATGATGGACAGCTACTGCTGATGTAGATTTAATGAAGTTCTGCAATTTTCCAAGGTTTTTTCTTCCCTGAATGATTTTAGTGCATCTGCAAACCAACTGTATGAAGACAGATAAATAACTTAAAAATAGAACTTTTATTCTTCAAGCAGACTAGAGTCCAAATTCTGCAGTTACTAGCACTGAACAATACAAATACATAAGCAGGCACATTACTTAACAGGGCTACTACTCACAACTGATGATTCAGTATGATCTCTTAAAGAATACTGCCAGTGGTGAGACAGCTGTATCTTTCATGTTTACAAGCATAACAATTTTATTTCTCCCTGACTTCAAAACCCCTTGATTTCTGTAGGAAGAATACATCATTTTTAAAGAGCTAGAGCACAATGCAGGTCAACATACGGTTCACATAACTTGCTGGCTTTAGTGGCAAAGACCAACCAAGAATTTTCTTTCTTCCTCCTCATGCCTGTATGCATCCCACAGCTTACAACCATCTGTTATTGCATTTTTTTAATTCAGATCATGGAGTGATCTCATTTACAATACAGCCCTGCTAACAGTTGTATTAGCACAATGAAGGGAGTAGGTATCAACAACAGGATATTGTTGATAAATATTTATTCCACTACCAATATATACTCACCCTTTTTTTTCATACAACCTCAGTACTGAATAACTATATGCTCATTAACTCTACCCTTCAAAACATTTCTGAACAGAAAAAAATTGCACCTAAGTTTTCAAATTCCTTTCCTTCTGGATTTCCAGGTGCTTTCTTAGGTCAAACTCAAGATTCATCTGAATCATCTGGTAAAACTACGATTACTTAAGAAGTGCATGTCAAAATCACAAAAATTGCAAATATATATGAAAACTGGGGCACTACCCGTTGTTTTTGTGAACCAGCTACTATGTAATGCTGATTAAATTTTCTGTACTAATTAGCATGATGCACAAGCTTCCATTTCAACTGGTAAGTCAAAAACATACCAACTAACCAACCTTCTGTCAGCTGCCTCATATACATCACTGTCCAATCTGATTACACATTGAAAAGAGGGTAAATAACGACCAAAAAGACTCAGTTACAGACCTCAAGATAATGAGTTCTGCTGCCTGGCTAGCTTGTGTCTAAAGTCAGTAAAGAGAAGACCAAGGAAGCTTTAATGTTAGCTTGTTAACAGATATTTTATTATTCCCAATCACTATAATTCTACCACATATTCCATACACCAAATTACACCACAACCACACTAAGGTGTCACCTAGTTACAGTAAGTTATATACGGCACAGAACAGAATCTAATATTTGTTTGGGGCAGATATTATTTAGTGTGAATGGCAATAAGCTAGTAGGTTTTTGATAGCTAAAAATTGAAATAATTACTGCACATACCAAGAAAAAGTTATTTAGAAAGTCTCCGTAATTTCACAAGCTAAAGACAAAGACAGCATGTCCCTCCTGAACTATAATGCATCTACAAAATACGATAGACTGAATATCCACTTTTACATGGACAAAAAGCAGCACCAATTCTAAATTCAGTGTGTTAGAGAACAGATCAGAAAAACAGAAAAAAAGGAAATTGTGCTGTATATGAATAAAATTATATAGAATCATAGAATCACTTAGGTTGGAAAAGACCCTTATGATCATCGAATCCAACCGTAAGCCATAATAACTTACAAATTTTATTTTGCAAAATCCTTTCCAAGGCTAAACTGCACTTTTATTCAGGATAAAGTAAATTGCTTAATTTAATGTGGATGCACCCAGAGAAGTTGAATAAAGTTTGAATCAGAAGTGTACATTACATTTTCTCGATTGTGTGCCCACTTAGAGTTCTCTGGTTCACACCACAACACAGTCTCAGAGAGCAGCACTGATACTCTTCGCAAATGAAACTAAACTGAAAGATGCCCTCCACCAGGTCCATGAGACCAGTTTACAGCTAGCCTTAAATAAAAACCCCTAAACATATATAGTGTGGTCAAACTCCTTAGCAACAACTGCTTCGCTCCACAAATCTACTCTTATACTACACTTACTAATATAGACCACAGCCCATAGTGACTGGCTCTCAGAAATACTTCTCTCTCGGAACCTCTCCCTCAGCCCTTCTATCAAAAATTAAGTCAAAAATCAACAAAACGCATCATATGCTGGATCCAACTAACCTGTTTTTGACTAACTCGGAACCCTGGATCAAAAGCACACACACTGTGCTTTGTAAACCCAAACATACACAGGACTAGTTAACTAATAGAGACTGAGCAACTCACTTGTCACCATCACTACTTACACAGCCTGGGCACAGCAGAACAGAACAATCAAAACTCCTTAGGAGTTTCAAAAATGCTGGTGATGTCTCTTAATAAAGCCAGGGTAACTAAAGACCTCATTGTCTACTTAATTTATAGCTACTTATCTCTAGATAGAAACACACATTTCCAAGCAGTTTCATCCCCTGGTCAGCATTACTTGCATTCTACAAACAGATGTTACCCTACTTCTGGAGGGATTTCTAAGGAGAAAGGATGAATATAGAGAGTTAAAAAAAAAGACTACCTAAACATTACAGGTATGACAGAAAATTCTTGGCAACCACCCATGAATTGTATTAAGACAGACAACAGAAGAAGGTGTCAGAACAGCCCTTCAGCCTTAAAAAATTGTGAATGTCACAGAAGTGGGAGAGACAGGCAAGGAGCAAACTTGAGAAAAAGCTGTTGTGCCTAGGACACCAGAAAAGATAAAAGCTTTACTGCTAACATACTGCACTGCAACTACTCGCTGTCAGTGTCAACAAGTAAGGATGGGCTAAAAATATTTTTGTGACAATTTGAAGCTAAGCAAGAAGAACAAAACAGTGGATTTGACCATGCAGCTTATAAACACCTTTGTCAGTAAATCCAGGCACTCTGCACCCATCAAAACCAGTACCTCAAGAGCAAAAATGGGGCAAATAAAAGTTTGGTTACTCACAAGAATTAGACACAAAGTTCACAATTCTAATACATGCTCTAAAGCAATCTGTTTATTTTATGGAAAATTATGCACATCAGATTCTGCAGTTCATTTTGAGCACCAGCCCCTACAGGTCTAAATTGGTTATAACACCAAATTAGTACTCAAACTTTGAAATGGATTTTTGTAGGTATCTCCAGTGTTATAGTACAAGGTGGCCTTTATACTGTGTTAATACTACAGCATATTATACTCAACTTTAAGAAAAACTTAACAGTAGTTAGTTTGCATAAATATTAATTTATAGTTCATATTTTTAATGCAAACATTCTACTGGAAGAGTGTGGGGGAGAGATCTTTTCAGTCTTGAAACCTGTGTGTGCAATCTAGAAACAAGGCTTCCTTGAAATGCATGCAAGTTTTTTCTATTTCTTTTATTACTTTATTCAATAGCACCTTTAAATGGAATATCATAAACTAATAAAGAACTGTCCATTCTTTGCATCTAGGAAACATCCAATTTCTGCACTAGCTTTGTGGAATCTCTCCATTCACCATATAAAAGTAGTTTAAGCACTGCATTAGGAAAAGTCTAACTAGCCAGCAATAGCAAGAGAATTGAAAAGCTAAGTTAATGAACATTACCTATGATTCAAAAACACCTTACTATTCTAGAAAAATTGCAAGTATGCTACAAGTAGTTAATTTTCTCTCTGCTTTAGCCTCAAGCAGCATTAAACATCCTGATGTCTACAAGAGCATCAGCTTTTAGTAATAGATACCTTGTCTGAAAAATTCAGAACAGTAATGAGCATAGTCTAATAAACAGTCTATTAACCCTAAATAAAGGTCAATTGATCTACAAATTTTATCATACAGAGACTTCTAGACTGGAAATTGCTATGAAAGATGAGTATCTATGCTAAAGAGCAGCCATTTTATGGGGCTATTACCTTGTCCAGGTCTTGGGGTTGCAGATGTTCCAGCAGATGGCAGTTCAGCCTCCTGCCAATTAATTATAAATAACATTATCTGAACGTTTGGCTCCATAGTACCTTTCATATTAAATCAGTATCAATATCAAGATTCTTACCTTTGCACTTGATTCTGGATCAAACCTTTCAAGGATTAATTTAGCAGTCTTGTACGTTTCCTTCTCCATTACTTCCTCAAGCTGGAAACAAAAAGTTCCACACATCAAAACAGAATTCTTCAAAGTATTTTCCCCTCATATCCTCCCATTTACAAGCAACTTAATAATTTTAGCAAAAGGTGATGCTCAGTCCAATAAACCAGTGGCATGTTCAGATACCTGCAGATTTGCTGTGTTCAATGGAAATGAAATTCTGCTTTCAAAAATAGTTTCTAAACTCTAATGGGCTACTTGTATTTAACAGCTTTATTGCAAGGAAACACCAAATATTGCTAATTGTTTACATATAATGAGGAGAATAATTACATGCACCAACTTCAATAATGGAATGTGCAAAAATCTATCAGCCATCATTATTGGAAGTTATTAGACATGACAAGCAAATGACAGGTAATTCCTTAGATTTATTTCCTCATAGCACTTAATGCTATTAATTTAAGGAAGGTCATTAGCCAAGTGCTTTACAGAATAAAGTCTCTGTGCCAATTAACTGCTGTCAGCATCGATTTTAGATTATTTATTAGCAGAAGCAATTAGCTTGCTGCAAATGCTGTGAAAACTCACTAACTAGAGAACAGCCATGGAATTTGCTCAAATGACTTTAAAGGCTGGATCTCCATCTTTACAGCGATTCAAACCGCTTTTCAGAAAAAAAGGGAACATGTTAAGAATTTAAATAAAAAAATTACTGAGAACTATGCATACTTTAGAGAGTGTAATTAAAGCACTTCATTATTACAGCATTTTATTTACAATGCACTCAAGTGGCTTTATAGCTAATACATGGGCTTAATTAAAAAAGTAATCACTAGTAAAGTATCATTTTAGTGGTTAACAGCCAATATCAGAAGCAGCTTAACTTTAAAACAGATAGTTGAAGTTATGACAAATAGCTAATATGTACAGAAATCATAATGTATTCTACAGTATCTTAAGCAGACCTTTTCTCCTAGATATGCTGACTAATGGCCATGTTCAGCTGAAAGTGGGGGTTTGTTTGTTCTTAAGTTTGCTGTTGGCATAAACTGCAAAACTGAAAAGGTCAGTGGTCAAAAAATTAAGTTCTCTCAAACTCATTTATCATTACTAAAAGAATAAATGGTGCAGGTTAACATGACTTATGCCATTATTTAGCTAGTAAGAAACTGAAGTTTCAGCCATTCTGCGTATATAGACCTCGCAGGGGTTTCACCTTTAGACAGACTTCCAAGTTACAAATAGACCTCAGAAGCTAAATAAAATTCACTCAATTTAATGGATACAGAGTATCCATTTAACACTCACTCCTACACACACTACCAGAAGTTTAAAGCAAGGAATACTATCCGGGCTGTTAATTAAGGACTGTTGAAACAAAAGAGAGTGAAGAGGGAAGTAAAAATCAATTTCCTAAACTTGTATTTCAGCAGGACTTTGGAGTTAACCCACTAACTTCGTAAAACAAATGCCACATAGTGCAGTAAGATCAGAATTAAGGGTCTAATAGGAAAAATAAAGTATTTATTGCTTATAAAAGTGAAAACCATAAGGCAGACCTTTATATGAAGGGGTAAGGTTAGTGTGGTGAAGCTGCAAAGTGGGGAAGTGTTAACAGTCAGTGTCAATATCTAGCTCCCAAATCAAAATAAAAAACCCCGAGTCCCTTTACATCAATGAATGTATAATGCAGGCAATTGTCTTTATAGCCACACAGGAAAATGAGAAATAACCTTCTGCAGGACAAAGTGACCTTTAGAAAGAGAAAAAACAGGATGCTCCACCATCACTTGACACTTTCCTTATCTAACACACTTCTTGCTATAGCAGTATTAAATAGGATGGTAGTTATTTGTGGATGTATAGGTTTTACAGAAACAGTAATGTTATTTTGAAATGGAAAAGTTTAGTTCTCGTCACAAGATTCAGATGTCAAAGTTATTTTTCACATGATAGAAGCTATCAGATAATTCAACAAATTACTCTTCATATTTTGAAATTCATATATAGCTTTATAATTCTATTAAAGCTGAATCTGAACAAGAGTTCAGTTTCATAACTGACTCTACAAATTTCTTGAAAATGTATAGAAACTGTCGAGATAGGATATATTTTTCTAAAATCAATTAAAATTTGGCTGACAATACCAAATAAGGAATCAAATAGGTCAAAGATTACTTACTCCTTCAGCAAATTAATGTAATTACTACAAGCAAATAAGGACCTGTGTCAAATTTAAATACGTTTGCATAACAGAAGAAACTGGCTTGTGCACTGCCACGGCAAGCTCATTTATAAATGCAAATCAACATACTGCCTTCTGGATTATTCACCATCCTGAAGCATAACCTTGGAAAGGTTAACCTAGTGCTGAGCACTGGCTCACTAGCACAGCAAATTGCTCAACACCTCCTGCTCTTTTTTCCATAATATACTCTGCTCTGAGATCCAAAACTTTTCCCACAAAAACATTATCTACTTTCTGCCAAGGGCTAATTCATAGTCTATTATTATCAAGCTTAAGTGCTGAGTAACCAGATCACAAGTGAAGTCTCTGTGAAAGTTAATACCAGCCTAATCATGGATTTTTCAAACTTATTTCATGGAATTAACCACACCTTAATAAAGAAGCATGGTCATGTACCACATTCTCTCCTATGAATAATTGCATGGATGGTGTCATTTCCAACTGGCAATGAAACAGAATTCCTGTGGCAACGACATCAGTTGCCTATATTGAAAAGTAATACAAGTAATGTATTTCAAGCTTCTTGTAAATGTGATTTAGCAACTGGAAATCTGAAGTATTGGCACAGTGCAAACTACTTATTTGCCATACTACCACATGAGTTCTTAAATTGAATTACTTATATCAAACCCAACTATGGAGAGTTATTTCTTTATGTTCACACAAAGCCACAAGATTAATTTCAGTCTACCATGTAAGATATGCCAGTACACATAGTAAGTTTCCTTAAAATAGGAAATAAACCATTTAGGCCACAATAACCAAGTGTACTCTGGATAGATCCATGCAAACAGTAAAACAACCAAATTAACTGTTTTGTGTGAACACTGCATGAAAGAAATACCTCATTTGATCATTCATCAGTAAGATTTTTAACCGTATTCTGAACTTTCAATTCCACGTTTGCAGTACTCTAGCATATATTGGGTAGACAAGACTGGGCTTATACAACAACCAGCTCCTAGTGGAGTTTTTGTCATGTACTGAAGGTTATCAAAATATCTGAAGGTATAAAGTTCATTAAACAGTAGTTACTTTAAACAACAAAATTTGTATGCTGAATTTTTTCCTCCATTATTAGCATAACTCCAAGGCACCCTTGAAATCAGACTTTTTCTGTGGAAAATTAACAGATGCAACTTTCTAAATTCTTACCTGAAATGGCCAGGAAGCCTGTCCAAGTCTAATATTACACTGAGCCTACTGTAACAGAGTAACTGAGTAAACTTCAGCAAAGTTTAATTCTAATATCAGCAAAGTAATTACTATACTATCTTTACAACTCTGTCCTCAGGCTAAGAATTATCCCATCTTTAAGACTGCTGCTCCACATGAAGTCTCCACTAATTCCCACTTGTAGCAGCTTAATACATGTCCTGTGCCCTTGCTTTAATATGCTTAACCCTTTGAACTTGCTCATCTATACACATTCAGGCTTAAGGGCTGACATCCTCATTAACTGAGAACTCTAAGGCCAAAATTACAGCTACGCAGTCACGAACACAACCAGAGTATCCCTTACCATCAAGGAGGGAAAAAAAATTGTATCTTGAAGTGGTGCTTTAATTATAGCTAATGAACTTAATCCCTACCCCCAATCCATAAAGAAACACTCAATGTGTTTTAAAACTCTCACTAGGAAAAAAGTAGAGAGTCAGTTCTGTGGGAAAAAAAGTATTACACAATCTTTGAGTCAAAGTGCAGGATAGACAGTATTAATGGGCATTTCCAGATGAAGTATCTGTATTTGTCAGGTATTTTACCCACATGAACATCCATGTGATTATGCCACCAAAGACTGAAGCCTTTTGAAAAGAACTGAAGTTCTACTGAGCAGCTCACTGCACAGCCACCAGGGCATTACATCTAGTAGATGAGGCGCTTACTCTGTTATAGGTACTCTTCAGCATGTAAGTAATATCATTAGGGAAAAGGTGGACCACATGCCTGTAAAACGTAAGTACTGTAACATTTTTCAAAAGGGCAATTGTCTTCAATACAAGATTTCTCCAGCAATCAGGTAGCTGAGCTGCAATGAAGTGAAAAACCATAGCTGTTATGCCAGGCTGATAGTGCCTAGACAACAATTTGCGTTACAAATAAACAGGAAATACATAATTTACTTATCTCAGGTACTTTGAGGATCACAATGTAAATATCTTAGTAACTAATCCTATTTGCAAACTCAGTAGCAAATCAGAATCCAACAGGGAAAAATTCCTCTCCCTCCCCATCTTCCCATTATTTTACTTGGTAAAGGTTTTTATTTTGTTTCACTAAAAAGGTGTTGCTACAGTTATTTATAGCCACAGATAGTCCTAAGGAAGTTAATCCAAAACAAAACCAAATCTGAGTATTATCAAAACCAAATTATTACAGAATGCAACTTTATGAGTGTTTTTTATCTAAAATAAAAATTATATTCTGTCTCATTACCTGCATCCACTTTCAGCTCATTTCAACATGCTAGGTTTCATGTATGATGATCTAATTTTAATGCTTAATTTAATACCTTTAAATTATGATGAAACTCCCGAGTCAATCTCCTGAGTAAAAAATACCAACACCACACTGATTCAAGAGGTTGCAATAAGTCTTCTGTTTCTGGTTCCTTGCTAAGAACTAGGCACCCACAAGATCAGGAGGTAATCATGCACCTTTTATTCCCCTCAAATTGAAAAATAGCTCAGTTATAGGTTATTGGACTTCCTAGAATACTGTTTTACTAATCCTATTTAGAAGTTTGTCTTTAATGATTAAAGCTTGACATGCATATATACTAATGGCAATTTATATTTCCAAGTTTAAACTCTCCATAGTTACACTATAATTTCTGTATTGTTCACAAAGTATTCACGCAGTTTAACTACCACCTGCTCTTCTACAATGTTGTCTTGATTTTTGGCATATGCAAAATACACATTTACGTCTTGTTTCAACAGCATCAATTCCCAAAGTAAAAACTCTTCCCTTTATAAACCAGCTTTTTCCTAATGTTTTATTCAACGCCTTTTCTCTGAAGTGCTTCTCACACACAAAAACTCAGCATTACTAGTTCTTCTAGAATAAATATGAAGATTTTCATGATTACAGAAAAGTAAACTTAAACTGAAACAAAGGCTTTACACTAAAGACTCCAAAAGCTGCTTTGTTCTCCATTGTGCTGCTTCTGTTCCAAAACCCATCCCTCCAAAGCTACCCAATGACTATGTAAATTGGAGAGATGACTAATTTCAGTTAAGCATTTTTCATAAAATAAAATTTAAAACATAGTTCTCATACACATTTATTCCATTCTCAGAAAATATAAGCCTCTCCAACTGTTTTTTATCACCTAACCACAGGACACTCCCCCATTTAATAGATTCTTTAATATAAAGATTAGCAGATAAAAATGTTAGCAAATCCTCTTCACCAAAGGACAATGACATAATTAGGTTACAGGTTATCATTTTTACATCTACATTTTAAAAGCGATAAAATACAGAGTATAAGATTAGTGAAATCTGTTTCCCCTGTAAAGGCCATATAATACCAGACTCTTACCTGACTCCTTTTTGGGAGCTTTGTTGTGGTTTTTCTATTAATTTAGCTACAATGGCAAAGTCCAGAAGGCATGAGGTGAACACTTTGGGAAACTCATTAACAATAAAACCTCATAACAAAACTTTTGGAGGTTTCTGGGGGAGGAGGGACTCTCTTGTTAGCGGGGGGGGGGGGGGGGGGGGGGCGGCTATGTTTTGGTGATGGTAGTTTTAAGTTTTGCCTTGCAAGGCAGGAGATGAAGCCAACAACATAAGTAAACAGAGAACTTCCTTATGGAATGATTGAGTAGAAAGGAAACAGCTTTCAGTGTTACAAACTTTGCAAAGTGTGCAGGTTATCCAAGACTTAGAATCTTTTCTGTCCTAAATTTGCCTTACTAAGTGTTGATGCAGTTGAAGCAAGTAACAGTATGAAATTGGTGCATGCCAGGTAACTCATCCACACAGCTCACAAAATAGATGACCTCAAGACAACCAACAGGATTGATACATGACAAGATGAATTTTTTAGTGGAAAGAATGTAATGGAAGAAATATATAGTACAAAAATTAAGATGGAGGAGGATGGGAAATAAGTGGTCATGCAGTTAAGATATCATCAAATAACATAATATTGTTTAAGTGAATCCAGAGAAGATAGTAGTCCTTTTTGCCATTTATGAACAAGATATTAAGTGATAGAGTAACCATCATAGTTGCACTCTATGTTCTTAAATCAGTGCAACATCTTATGTTTTTTATAACCCTACAAGTATTCAGCAATGAGTAGGTTAAAGCATACATTTTAGTTTTCTGACAAAACACAATCACTTTACATAGATCTAGCAACACTAAAACACTAGGTTTAAGTTAAACTACAAAGAGACAATTTATTCTCATATGCAAGCAGTCCTTTGTAATTTGGGGGTAAGAAAAACATTGTGTAGTACTACAAAATGTATCAAAACAGAGGAACGGTAATAATTTCACCTCCCTCCCTCTGCTCTTCACCTATATATTACAAACAAACTCAACTTGTAGAGATGCAAAACCACTTTAGTGGACCATAACATCTAACTTTTCTTGAAGTTTTACTTACTATTTTTTTCTTTTGAGATTTTAAATCTTCCAGCGCATCATCTAAAAGAAGGACATCATATATTAGTTTTCAAATATAAATAAGAGATAATTTCAGCACACTCTAAACATTGACTACGCCCTGTGAGATCAGGAAAAATTATGCACTGACCACTACCAACCCTACAACATTAGTAAACTTTGTGTAAAATAACCAAAGTCTTTATGTGAAAATAAATAATTTTAAATGCTGAAACTGCTTATAAATTATAGCCCACTTTTATCACTTTACAGTTATAACTATTAAAAAGTTTTATGTACCGTTTCATCATTAAGCAAACCAATTCTAGCCAGTGCCCTGCTTTGACCTACATTAAAACTGGTACAACAATGGACCAAATACACTTAATCTCATGAGTCAAACTACAGAAAAAAAGCTTGAGGTCTAAGTATTAATATATCGGAGCACCAGATTTACTGGCTTCAGTATTTCACATAAGCCTCTTAATACATGCTAGTTTCAAATGCCGGGTCAATTCCGAGCTTCAAATCTCAATCTATTTTACCCTTTCAATACTTTCGGTCTACAGCAAAAAAAACAGTTTTGTAAGAAAAAGCTACCAGGTCATTTTACTACTAAATGTTAAAAGACTGTTACAACTCAGAGGCACAGAACCTAACCTCTCTAAAAGGAAAGTAAAGAAGAAAGGTCAAATGCATGTGGGATTTTCCTTTAAGTCAATGCTTGCAGCTTGGCTCTCATGGAAAACTCACTGCAATAAATGATCACCTAATATAGAAGACATTCTCTTGATAAATCCGTTTTCTACTACCTCCTTCACAGCAAGAAGAGTTTTACAAAAAACTTGACAACTTATTCCCCTTCTCAGCTCTACTGGACACCAGCAGTTCATTTCCTGTAAGATATAGCTATTTTTACCCATTTTTCACTTTTCAAAAAAAGAAAAAGCTTTATAGAACTACAAGAAACAAAATCAAAACCCACCGAAGTAAATATATATAAAGATACAGAAAAGTATGTAAGTATGCTATACACACTTTTTAAAGTTACTTCAGGAACACTACCATTACTTGAAATTAAGGGAACACATAATTACTTGAACTTTTCCAGAATGTAGAAACCCATCTTGATAAACCACTTTATTAAATGTACAAAATACCAAAACTGTGCATGTACATATTTGAAAGTTTATGCAATGAAAGGGTAACTACAACAATCCCTTATTAAGACAAATAGGACATGGAACAAGACCATATTTTACACTGGCCTGAACCAGAGAAGATAGACAATTCCAGGAATTGTGCATCTTCAAATTCATAAGGTACCTCCCTCCACTAAATTTTACATTTATATTACAACACTGCCTCTCATGTAGCCCCACAGAGATTAGCACCTTGAAATGCACTGCAATGCAGCATGGTATCATGCAGCCAAACAAATAGCACTGTTATCAGCTGTTAACAGTTACTTAAGAAACAGAAGCTGCTTTTGGTACAGAAATGCGTAAAACATCTTCAAGCATAGCCTCCCACAAAGCAATGCAATCAGTTTAAAATGTGGGCATTTGTTTCTGATCACTTTACCTCCTGTGTTCAACAAGAACCTCCTGAAACACCTGCCCCTTCAAACATGACCAAATGGCAATTACTGCAAAGTACTCTCAAGAAACCAATATATCTCATCTTAATTAAACCTACACAAAAGAAGAATTCATACTAGAGAAGTCAATACCTGCAAGATACCTCATTTATTTTCCCCAAACTTTGGGACATATCCGCCTAAATCTTCCTCAACAGTTCTTTGCCTGACCAGTCTTAAAAACTGAAATTCTGTAGTCTCTCTACGTCACCTTCCCTAGTGTCTCAGTAGGAGTTTTCCACATTCAGAGCATGGTTCTCAAAACTGGTGTATGCTAGTAATCCAGCGTAGCTTTATAGTACTAAATAATCATCTCCAGTGACTCAAAGTGTTATATTAACTTATCCCAGAATCAAAGCCTAGCTTTGAGCCACTCAGTTGCCAGTTTGCTCTCTCGGCTATGTTTTCTCCTGCTTCACTACTGTAACTCTTGCACTGCGCATTTGATTTCTCTTTTCTGAATACAGGACTTGTATCTTTCAGGTAAAACACTTCATTTTTACCTGATCTCCGGAACAATGCAGAAATAATTCCTTTTGGCATGTTCTAACATCTACTAAAAGCCTTTATACACAGGTTCAACAAAAGCACTAAACTTGCTTGTATGCTAAAAACAGCAATAAAGACACTTAAGCAAACTAGAAAAACATACGTACTTTTTTTTTCTTATCCAGCCATGAAATGCAAATATATATTCACCTTAGAAATGAATCACACAGCACCACAGAATATATGGACAACTTTATTTCTACATAAAAATGTATCTCCTATGCTTGCATATCAAATGCAAACATTAAGTTTAAGAAAAATTCCAAAAGTGATGTTTAAGTCGTAAGCTGTCACAAATTAAATACATCATGTTGTTCTGCAAGTCATAAAACATACTGCAACATTGAGGTTTTCCTGTATTATTGCTCACATCACCATGAGATATTGTTACAGGCTGGACTACTTTGAAAGAAGTCTCAAATGAATTCGAACTACTGCAGACAAGTGCCACAGATGCAGCTTTTAAGTTCTGCATTAGAATGATTCTGCATGTTCTTTAACAACTTTTTACATATATTTGAACACCTGCATTACCTTTGGTTTTGTTACATGACTCCAACTTTTCCTTAGCTCTCAAAACAGCACAAAAACACCTGCTTGTCCCTTTTCCACTCAGGAAAATATAAGTATGCTTTGGAGAACTTGGGAGAAAAAAGCTATCTTGACAAATAAATTAAACACATCTGCTAGAAATCTCTTCTCTTGTACATAAAAATAAGAGATTAAGACTGCTGGAATACTTGCAAGGTGTGGGTATTAAGGGAATTACCACTATTGTTTATATTTCCTTTCCCTCATTCCTACTTCTACACTACATTTTATTCCATTACACTTTGAAACATGCAAAGACAGGAGAAAGTTACCACAATTCTGCAAGTGAAGTGAAAGATTAAGCAGTTTCCTTCCTGTTCTTTCAAGAATTGTGTGGTAGAAACAACAGTTTAGCTAATGCTACCTGTTTCAGCATCAACCAAAAGGCTACTCTTCTTTTCCTGGAAGCCAAATTATCCAAAATATTTATATTTTCATAGCAAGTATCACTCCCAACTAGTTCCATATGCTAAAAAAAGACAGAAAAAATACTTACTATTCCTTTCTGTCCTTTTGGAAAAGAAAAAAATGAGCAGTGTTCTTATAAACCAGATTCTTTAAAACAGAAAGAAGAATTATATTAATTAAAATATATTACAGTAACCATTTCTGAAGTCATTTAGCAAACAGAAGGCTTAACAGATGAGATTTAACTTTGCAAATACAAAGAACAGAAATTTTCAAACAATATTTATAAAGAAAAACAAAAATTAAATTAGTATCTTGTCAACAAGACATCAACATTGATCTAAGTAAAATCCTCCTGTCTATTAAAATTGAACCAAGTATTACTATAGGTAGAAATACTAAGGAACCAGCAGCAAGTAACATCATCGCTTGCTGAAACGTTCATTGTGAACTTTTTAACATCAGGGTATGTGCAGCTAGCTGAAAATTACTTAGTCATCACTTCTTATTTGATAGATTTATGATGCACGTTATCCAGAAAACCAAGCTTACCAGCTAAAGCCCAAAATTAAGACCCAGGAGATTTGTGGGAAGAATTCAATACCAATGAAAACCATGAGATACAGCTATTGTACAAATGCTCTCCTAAGCAGAGTTAACTGACCTGACTCCTGGCGATTTTACAGAGCTCTGAATCCACAGTTTCCATAGGGTTTCAGCTGACTTAGCTCAAACAATGGAGCAGTTTATCTGTGCTCAAGATAAAGTTAAACTGATCTATGACCATTCTACATTTGAAAGGTCTCTCTGTAATCATCAGGACTTCATTTGTTTTAAAGCTTAGAATTGCTTATAATTATTAAGTTGACACTTTTCCTGGCAAATTATTCAGCCTAAGCCAAGGGCAAATCTCATACTTCAAGCCCTTCCAAGCATCTTATCCAAAACCCTCCTAGTGCCAAGCACTATATAATAAAGCCTGAAGTAGCAATGTTTCACTTAAAAAAAAAATTCTTCCAGGCTAGAAAGGTTCTCTGAATAACAGCTAGTGTAAGAAAGCAGGCAAAAGGCTATGAGATTTCAAATAGTTTCGACTTAATTCATAAGAACATCTTTTGCATTTATATAATGGTTGCCCAGTTCAAAATGCTTTCAAGTACTAACAATAAAACCTGAGTTAGGTAAGTTAGACAAGACAACTTAAATTTGAGAGTAACCTATCCAAGCTCAGAGAAACAAAGAAATTTAACTCTATTCCACGTTCAAAGGTGTGCTGTAATAACTACTGTAAGAATACAGATGGCTTCACCTGCTTACACAATGCAAGATGTGTCTCTTCATAAGTATCAAAAAAGATAATTTTTACAGGGTTTGAATTGCCTTAAAGACTATGTTACATAGGCAAAAGCATTATTTCTTTTTTACTGTGTGTTTAATAAAGTCTTCTACCTAAAGCTGTATTCTAAGCTAATACATATATGGTAGGACTTCACAAAATAAAAAACATTTCCTCTTTAAGAACTTTGAGGTGAAAGTTTAATAGCAGACCCTTTCAGACCACGTTTACAAATTAAAAACATATTTCTCTGAAAATCAGAACATGCAAGATAAAACAATCTAATTTAAATGAAAATCATTCCAAGAGCAGCATCCTTCTAACATGTCAATATATTTCTTCAACTTTTCAGGTATTTCAATATACATTTAAAATTAATGATGTTATATATTCCTAGAACTTAAGTCACTCTACCAGCATCAGTAACTTGCTGAGACCCTGAGGGAATGACCCAAGGCAGATATAAGTTGGTGACTGACTGCAAGCTGGAAACAGCAGACATATTCCAGTCTGATTAGGGCTGAAAAATCTCTAGAGCTATTACTGGGTGGCACCAGGCATTCAGCATGGAGTCACCTCTTGACCGAGAACAAAGACAAGCTGGCAGTTGCTTGCCATTCATATCTGCCAAAAAAAGCTGAAGGGGAATAGCTTATGAGAAAAATCAGATAAACAGTTGCAAGTCACAAGAAAACAACAGTCTAATTCTAAATGTTAGTAAGCTGATAGCCAATTCAGAATTTTATAGAAAACCACTTTTAAAAAAAAAAGAAACAACAACAAATTGGAGGACAAACTAGAGAATAAAATCCAATGCAAAAATTCACACCACAGCACTAGAAGCGATCACCTTCAGTAATAAAAGTTTTCATTTCTACACTAATCCTAAAAAACCTAAACAAAGGGAGGCTGGTAATACTTCCTCTTCTACAAGCCTCACATGCTAACAACAAAGACTTTCAAGTCCTTGCCCTTAAGAACCAAGTCAATTCATATTGCTGCCAAAGATTAATTTGAGCTTTAATTTCTATATTAATCCTTTCAAGTCAAGATATTGCTGCCCATGTATCTTCTCCACAGGATTCCTTAACAGCAGCATATTACTACATTATGCATAACAGTATGACATACAAAAAGCATCTTCAAGTATTTTTTTGCATATTATGTTATGCTGACCCACACTCAAACTTGCAAAGCCTTAAATATTTACATTTGACTTTGTCTTTCAAGTCTAAAGCTAAGGCATTGACAAGTCATGTTTTCATACAAAGATGCTGTACAAATATGGACAGTATGTACGACGTTCATTTCAGCAAATTAGTAAATGCACTGTGCTCCCCATCAGTAGAAAAGATGCTCAGTAGGCTGCTTCTCCTTCTTGACACTCTGGGGGAAGGGGAGGGGGGGAAGCAGCTGTTTAGTGAGGTGGAAGCCCATTTTGTTTATTTTTAGAAAAGCAGTTTTCTTAGAAAACAAAAGCCACTCATGAGGATGAGCGGCCAATCAGCTAAGTGGAACAAAATAGTAGACAATATTTTCTCTTATTCACATCCAATGATGTAAGGATATTTTCTGGTTCAAGAAAATGGTCAATGATTTTCCAGAATAACAGCTAATTATGTAAAACCAGTCCTCAACATATTTAGGTTGATGACCTTTCAAGTCACTTCTGTGTTAACAGTCACCTAATATGTAAAAGTTTCTCCATTCATTCTTGTATTTTTTTCCCAATTTTATATGCTGCATTTTACATATAGACAATATACCTCTCTCTAGCCCTAGTATAATTTTTGATAAGCCAAGTAACTTTAGATACTAACATCTTTTGATGGTAAGACTTAGTTCTACACTAAACCCAGACTCATGAGAGACATTTCCCTCAAAGAAAGCATCTGCCTAACTACTTGGATTTATTTTAAGAGAAAAAATTCAGCAAGTTATGACAACTCAAGGATCGTCAAAAGCAAACCCAAACCCCTGCTGAGATGTATTTTCCATCTCCTTTTATCAAAGAGACAGCAGTTAGGAGGGGGGAAAAAAGGGTGTATTTACTTACATCAATGGAAATGCAAAAAATGGAAGTGTCATCATCAACCTTGCTGTCCATTCATCAGGAAGACACCACAAATATACAATTATGCACGTGATAAGGTAAAGAAGTGAAGAGTAGAGAAGCAGCCTTCCAACCCATAGTTTCTGTAGCCTCTGATTTTTTTCTCTAAATTCTTCTAATGTCTGTATTTCCTGTAAATAAATAGGGTTCAACCTTATTAGTGAAATTAGTAGGTGGTTTTACTAAGCTGCTTTTAAGTGTTTGCTAAAATTAGCCATATCAATTTAATACTTGATTAGAAAAGTCAAGCAGCTTTTTGATAAATGACAATATTTGCCAAAGATAACTTTTATAGCATAAATACATCACGCTATTAAGGTTATGATATGGGCCACTTACACTGTATTAGCAGCAACACATCGCTATTAGGAAGAAGTATTACAAATCAGCACTTTTTCCTATTTGTAATGCATTAGTATATGTGGGACAAGTGGAAAATGCTAATATCATATGAATGGCAGTCTCTATGATCACATAAATCACTACCAACCATACTTTGCATCCTAAAACTTTCATCAGGCACCTGTGGAATTTCAAACACTTCTAATACTTTTCTACTACGGTGGGAAATTGCTGAAACCTCTCCGTCATTTCACATGTCTCGATTTCAGTATTTTCCTCACATGAAGAGTGAAATCCTGAACATCTGGATGATGCTTTTGGCATATTAATAAGTGATCAAGCAATGCTCTGCTATGTTACCATTTTGACTGCATTTTAAGTGACAACAGGAGTACTCACACTTCCATTAAAAGGAAAACAAAAAATATCAACAGCATATTTCAAAACAGTTAATTTCCCCGTAGAGTACAGACATCTGTCACAAATGCTGGCTACAAATCACAATTGATTACTGAACCATCTAGTCAGTTATTCTGCCCCTGACCTTACTTACTACAGTTAGAACTCTTACACTTAAAACCATACATTGAAGCTTTTCTAAGGAGCCTGATGAATAGAACTTTGAATTAGTGACATTTTCCGTTACACAGGATTTTAAACATTAGTTATAATTAAATTGTGTAATCAAGCCAACTTCACATTCATTCCCATTTCAGGCTCTCTAAAATATTTAAACTGTAGTTTCTCACTATCTATTATACAGTATGGTGGTTTTTAAATGACTAATAGTAAGGGGAAAAAAGGTAACAGTCCATCTGAAACTCAGAATCTCTAGTACATCCAACTGGAATAATTATCAAAATAATTTAAAATTCCATGACGGTATTTTACCTAATGTGAAAGAAATACATGACAAGCAAAAAGGATGCATAGTCCTAAACAAAAAAAAAAAAAAATCAAACAAAACACCAAAAAGCAAATACATACCTTATCTATTTTTTCTAATACTTCTACAGTGGAAGGCTTTGCCTGCTTACAAGGGAAAGAACAAAGATGTTAATCTCACTAAAAAAGTCAGTATTTTGAGGATTACTGTACATTAACAGTTTCCTAACAAAAAGACATTCATAATAGATTAATATATTATCTATTTTACATAAAGGTAAAAAGTTTTCATACTTTAATAGTGACAAATAGAAGGGACTGTAATGAACCACTATTTTACATTTGGTATTACTATTAACTGAAGGCTCCTTTCCTACACCACAAAAGATGAAAACCTGTAATGCATGTACAGCAATAATGGATGTGTGGTGGGAAGTAAAACAAGGAGAGAATTGACGAGTGGAGGGAACAGGCAAAACAAAGAGAATATATACAGGAAGCCCCAACATGAGAACTTAAGCTTTTTATTACTATTCATTCCACACAAAGACACATGCTCTAAATAAATTATAAGCAACTGCAAATAAGTGTTATCATCTCCCGTAAAATTCCCCTTAGGAGCAACCTGGAATCCACCTTCTAGGAATCTTTCCTAATTTCTGAGACATATAAAGCTGCTATCTTGCCCTACCCCTCAGGCCACAAATTCATAAACCATAAGCCACACTGCATCACCATGAAAGTGAGTTTCTATTACACAAAACTGACATTTCACCTAAACTTTTGCCCTTAAAGGAGTTTTGTATGGGAACCTCTGAAATCAACTGATAATATGCAAAGGCAAACCTAGCCTTGAACAACTCAAACCTGCCAGGAGAGCAGTCAAAAACCTCATGCCTTTTCCTCATAAATTCAGTACACCATTCAATAATATACAAGCCAATAAAAACAGTTAGGGAGAAAGACTTGTATAGGTATAAGTAGCTATCAAAACACTTGTTAAAACAGACAGAATGATATCCTGAATGTACTCATTTTGACCTAAAATAGCCACCAACTTTTCAAGTCACAGATGCTGCTGTATATCCCAATAAAGCACCACAAAACTATTTAGATTTTCAGAAGGAGTTAAAACTGTATTTGTATAAGTTAACCAAACCAGGGCCAGGCCTGGTATTGATTGCAAAGGAAATAAAGGACAGACTCACAGTTTAACAGTTTAGGGATTTGTCAGAGACTATTTTTGGTCCTTATGTCTCACTACTGGACTTTTAAGGGGCATACTAACGGGAAAAGTTTAGCACTAACAACCAGAATTAACAGTCAACCAATAGACATTAAGAAACATGTCCTGCATACTCCCATCTTCTAGACTAAAGATTATTATATTGTTACACGATTTTACTTACCCGCCATCTTGAAATTAATCCACCCATCTTCTATTGTGAACAAATGTTGGCAGAGCTATCAATCTTCTACAAGAATTCACAGCTAGAAGTGAAGCATTAAGCACTTAGGAGCAATCTTACAGCATAGTCCAAGATTCACAAATTTATTCCAATATCTAAAGGAATCAAAATATCACATAAAGCCATTGCCTAGTTATCTACCTATATGTTATTTTAAAATCCAGGCTTCTGTTTCATAGACCATCTTGTAAGTCAGTTGATCAGCCTTGATGTGGCCAAACTTATTTTTATTCTGGAAATATTTAACCAGAAGGAAGTCCTCAAAAACAGAGGCACAAAATAAGTGCTAAAAAAGCCACCAAAATCCTCCAGCAGAAAAACAATTTTAAACACTTATTATTAGGCAGGATTATTTAAGAAACTGATTTCCAATTATTACCTCTGCTGCTCATAAGCATAACTCTTAATGTTCCTTTCCAGCTGTCACTCCAGGCATCCAGCATTAATATCCTACTATTTGTGAAAGAGTTAATCTCCAATAAATCTGCTTCCTTTTCATGCTCTCATCAACAAGAACATATTGGACAGCACTATTGTTCTTCCTTTGTATGAATTTTTAAGTTCAAATAATCAGTTTCAAAGAGATCTCACCTGCTCTAGGAAAGCACTACATTGGCAGGTCTGCCCTGCACACAACACACAGTACAGTCACTGGCACATCAAATGGTCCTAAAGCAATTCCAAAGGTGGGAAAGTAGCTCACCTCACCCTACACAAACCTGGAACCCAAGAACAGCACTAATTTGATGATCTGGGTCTAGGTTCCCAAAACAAAAGTGTAGCAACTTTCATTCAGCAGGTAGATGGAATCAATTCACTTGGAACCTTCAGATGGCAGAATTTCCCTCCAGTCACTTAATTTAGAAGTTTTTACCCAGTGAATGAATAAGTGATCCGTTCATAGCAACCTCAACAGTAAACTCATGCTCAATCACAACTAGGGCTCAAACCTTTTTAACTCTGAAATGAAACACTAAGACTTAAAACAAAGCACTGACCCAGTTAGGCAGAAATGTAAGTGCTTATTATCTTGTTTATTAAGTTACCTTTGCCCAAAAATGAAAGAAAGAAACCTTATCCCAATCCAAATTTGTTTCCAAATTACCTGAAGCTGTCAGAACAAATATAATATAATATAGGATACACATTGTTCACTAGCACACATGCTACTGTAATATGGTAACCTCTTCACCTTTTAAGAAAGCCAAGGACTTCAGAATCCAGAACTGTAGGCCCTATGACTTCAAAAACCAATCCTTAAAGATAAGGAAATCCGTATTTGAAATGCCGCCAAAATGAATCTAGAACAGATGGACAAATTGGCTCCGCCACTGCCAAATTACTAGCACAAAGGGGCGAGCTACAGAAAAAAGCACAATTACCCTTTGGTCTCTTCAGTAAATTCTCAAAATAATCACTATTACAGCAACTCACCCCAGTAAAACAGCAACAATATTTTTATTTCTCAAATATGCAATCTAACACTGAGAATTTTATGCAGTTGTCACTTTGCAGTTACAGGTGAGTTTTTGCTGGACAGGTATTGCAGTAGATCTGAGCAGGCACTTTCTTCATAAATATTTCTACAGAGACAGATAGTATTTATTGCAAAACATTATGAAAGCTATGTCAAATATCCAATCAAGAAGTTTGTAAACTTAGCACAAGCTTCCCAAATCTAGTTCACTTCCCTAGCACTGCCATTGCTATTAGGAGCAACGGTAGCCCTCAGTTGCGGACATACTGAGACATGGAGATGCTCACGTGGTCTTTTTGTGTGCCATCTTCCTTCAGGCCATAGTTTGAGAACCTCTGCAGTAGAAGTGTTAGAGGATCTTTTGGGCATAGGTTATTGTGAGCCATTGGTGACAGCAATCTTTGTCAATAACACATTCACAGTACTATCTCTACCTGTTTTTTAAAATATCTGGCAAATATCTGGCAAATATCTGGAAGAGAAACAGGTTTGACAAGCGTCACCATGCACATAATTTTATATGAACTATGATGCTGACAGGCTTTACGTATGCTGCTCTGAAAGTCAGTAATATTACCAAAACCCTTCCCCAAAGAGGTATTTAAGGGATTAGGGCCACTAGATTCACGTTTACAGTTTAGTCACCGAATCCTTAGTGAGGAGATGGAGAATTTTCTATGGTTTCTGTGGAGGGCCTCAGATGTTTTCCTTCCTTCTTTTCGACAGGACAACACAAACTGTCTTCAACTGCTTCAAATTCTCCTCGTTCCTCCTCACCTGGCACTCCGCGTACCTAAGACTAATATCCTACTGTTCATGGTAAAAGTCCTCCTTCCTTCCCATGCTCTAACCATCAAATTATTGCACAGCACTTTTTCCTTCTGAAGACTGCATTTCTTTAGCACAGAGCTGTCCTTTCCAGTCACTGAGCACTGCTGCAATTGGACTTATTTCCACAAACATTATCATACATTTAATACACAAAGAGAGCTGCAACATTTCCTAGTCCTGGACTTAAAATAGACATCAGAAGTGTTAAAAAACACTTAATGTAGAAGCTTAAGAAAACACTATTACCAATTTATCACCCGATTCTCAAAAAAAAAAAATTCCTGATAGCACCTTCTCTGCCCCAAAAATATGCAATTTAATTAGTAAAAAGCAAAGCAACAGTGCCACAGTAAGAGTACCAGAGCAGAAAAAGTTTCTCTTTTGAAAGAGGGATGAATCACACACAGTTACAGAAGTCATCCACCAACCTATTCATCCAGATGGAGAAAATAGTTTGATGATCTCATTACACTTTTATCAAGTCAGTCTCAAATTTCTTCAAGCTTGTTGTTAAGACGAAAAGCTGTCTAAAAAAATCAAAGTCTCCAAAATAAATTTTAATAACTGACGTGCCGAAATTCAAGACGGAATAACATCAAGACAAGTCATATTAGAAAAAATGAAGTTAGAAACTTGAAATCAAGGCTTTCCATACAGACCTTTCCCCTGAAGGAAAGGGTAACGCTCTTTAAATGAGGGGTTTTGTAAACTTAGCAACTTCGTTTTATGTAAATATTTTCAGATATTTACCATTACAAACAATACAAGCTCTACCTTTCAAATTTAATCTCCAGTTCTGCTCGCAGAGTTTCCACCCAAAATTCATGTTCTCCCACAATTTACTGACCTCGGGAACTTCCACACTGACCATAAAAAGTTTCTCCAGCTACAAGCGCTGTGGACGAGGAAACAAGCAAAACAAAACCAGGAACATCACCCACCACCTACTGCTAGCCTGTCCTAGCACCTCTCAGTTAAGACAAGTTGCTGACTTTTCTTCAACGTAAACTTCATTTTCAGCCGTTTCTGCCTGGAAGCGTCCCATGGAGGTCCCGTGCTTTGGAAAGCCTTAATTAAAAAGGCAAATTAGTTCCCACACCGGGACTCCAAAGCGATGGAGCAAGGAGTGGGCGGGTCAGGCGCTTTTTCTGAAGCCCAGCCTTGTTTTGAAGCCTGCGAGCGCGGCCGCCCGCGGCCCGGGGAGCGAACCCGAGGGCCCGCGGGCCGGGAGGACGGCGGCAGAGGTCAGCCCCGGCTCCCGCCGCCTGCCTTCCGCCCGGCCACCCGGGAAAACCCCACGGCTCCGCCGCCACCGCCCCCCTGCTCCCGGCCGGGAGAGCGGGCGGGGAAGGCGCCCGCCGCCCCCTCCCCGCACCCGGTGGCTTCCTCTTCCTAGGCTGCGCCCCGGCCCGCCGCCGCCGCCGCCGCCGCCGCCCAACTCCCCAGCAAGCCGCCCGGCTGCCGGCGGCGAGGCGGAAGCGGTCGGGGGCACCGGCCGCCCGTCCTGCTCCGCTTCGGGCCCCGGGGACGCGGGGCCCGAGCCGGGTCACGCGCAGCACCGGGCACCCCTCTCCCGCCACCCCGCCCACGGCGGAGCCATTCCCTACCGCGGAGTCGCTCGGGAGTCGCTCGGGACCCGGCCGGGCCGGGCCAGACCGCTCCGCCCCCGCCAGCACGTACCTGCCGCGGGCCGGGCCGCTCATCCCGCCACCGCCGCCCGCCGAAGGAGGGGCGCGGCTGCTGGGGCGGTGCTCCCATCAGGCCCCGCGCGGCCCCGGCAGCCAATCAGCGCCTGGCTGCCGCGGGGTGCGCTGGAACGGGGGAGGGGCCGGGCCGCTGTGTGAGGCGGCGGGCGGCGGCCGAGGCGTGGCGGGCTGCGGGAGGGAGGGAGGGAAGGAATGAAGGAATGAAGGGGGGCAGGAGGGTCCGGGTCCGGGCCTGGGCCCTTGTGAGGTTCCCCGCCGCCCCTCGGAGCCTGGCGCGTCCGGGCGGTGGCACGGTACCCGGGGGGGGGGGGGGGTCGGGTCGGAGGCGGTTCACCGCCGTCCCGCCGCCACCGCCGGCGGGGCTGGGGAGGCCGAGCCCGTCCTCCCGCGCCGTTCTCTGATACTTACTTACAGGAAAAAGAGTGCTTTAGCGGTAAAGCCTAGGAACACGGGGGTCAAACTGTCACGCGAAGGCTTGCAGCAGCCTCCTGACACTCTCGTGTTCAGCCCCTGCCAGTGAAGCAGGTGCTGACAAAGGGACGCTGTGCTGGACGTGTTTTCTCCGCGGCAGGCCCTGGAGTTGCCTCGGGGACACAGAAGACCACCGCTCTCTCTCACGGTCCCCTTCATCCCAGTAGGCAACCGTTGAACTTACTTGGAGAGAAGCAGCACTCTATATGTCTTTAATTTACATTGCTGTGATAACAGCACTCTCTCTTTTGGTGCTCTACTTTATCAGTTTTCTTACATGGTGTCCTTTCCCGGGTGACACCTGTCATTGCTTGCCCCGTGCCGAGAGGACTGCGGAACAGAGAATACTTGCTCTGTTTGCACTGTCTTTCTCACAAGGTCTTCAATGCCCTGCTCAGAATTTTTGCCACTATGGCCACACAAGTGGGAGCATGTGCACAGATGTGGAAGAAGGTCCTTCAGAGTGCCCTGAAGTAGAAATTCCTATGCAGAAGCTGTGTACCTTCAGCTGACTCTGCATTGTTGAACTCATTGCATGTAACAACGTATCATAACACGTATGCTGGGGGGGTTCCAGTCGTGGTAGGTTGACCACTAGCAGGTAAACACCGAGGCAGCCTCCTGCTCACTCCCCTTTAGTGGGATGGGGGAGAGACTAGGAAGAGTAAAAGTAAGAAAGCTTGTGGCTTGATTTAAAAGAGAATTTAGTAAGTAAAGGAAAGAAAAAGAGTGATGCAAGGGAAATAACTCTCCACCTCCCACAAGCAGACCAATGCCGAGCCGGTCTTTGCGCAATTATCTACCCTGGAAGACAAAACCCCCCACCTTCTTATTCTGCTACCCCACTTTTATTGCTGACCATGATGTTACATGGTATGGAATATCCCTTTGGCCCATTTGGGACTGCTGTGCTGGCTGTTTCCCTTCCCAACTTCTTGCCCACCCCCAGCCTACTCACTAAGGGAGCAGAGCATGAAAAAGAGAAAGCCTTGACACCGTGCTAGTACTGTTCAGCAGTAGCCAAAACATTGCTGTGTTATCAGTGCTGTTTTAGTCACAGAATCCAAACCACAGCAGCATATAGGCTGCTGTGAAGAAAATCAACTCCATCCCAGCCAGACCCAGTACATCAGTTTTAAAAAGAATTCAAATCCAAACAGAATAGGCAAGGTTTTTAGGGCAGGGGAGGACAAACAAGATATCCCACCACTTTTCTAGACAACACAATCAGCTTCAAGCTCTAAGTAGGAGAGCTGCTGAGTCTGATCATCTGCCAGGTATTCATTCATAGTTTTGACATTGGGAAATTAATCCTTTTAGCTTCTGCCAGGGTTCAGAGTGAATCTTGCTGCTCTGCATTATTAGCTAGTTACAATATCAGCTAAGTAACAACTTTAGCTGTGAATCATGGTCTAGAATGGGCTTCAAGTAGGTTAATTCAAACGCAAATAATGGCAGTTAATGCAGAGCCACTGACTATACTAGAAGTGCTCTGTTCTCAGTTGCAGAGGTCATCTACAGCTTTATTTTCGCCATTGAGTCCTAGACTGTTCCTTCCTTTCCAAGTGGAAAAAAGACTCAGTGACTGAGCCTTTCCTCTTCAGCTTGCACTCTAGAGCCACATCTACTTAAATCCTTGTAGCAATGACTATTGCTCCACTGAGAGGATGCTTTTTGCTTTCAGATGAAATACAGCTATAGCCCACTCCTGGTTTTGATACGTCAAGTGGTATGTGGCTGGAAAGAAGCTGATTTAAATCTTCATCTTTAAACTAACTTATTTAAGTGTACTAGCATATTTTTCCATGGTCTAGCATAGTATCCACTTAAAATAAACCCAAATAATGACAAAACCATATTTAAAGTCTTCTTAAAATGTTACAGCCAATACTGGCGTCTCCAAGAAGCTTCTCCTCTTTTTTTTTCCCAGAATGGTAAGCATTTTCAAGTCACCACAAAATCCAGCCCTTATTCAGGGCTGAACCAGAATTGTGAGGAAGATCCTAGACTCTACTTCTGTCCTTGGGCCCTGCTGCAGAACCCATTTTTATGCAGGCCTCCTCCATGAAGTTCTAGTCACTGCTATACAATTATGAATCTATCTAACTGGTAGTTTTAAAAAAGTATTTTTAGCTACTGTTATTGAACTTTACATGCAGATAAGTCTCTCAGCTATGGGATGTTATATGATAGCATGAAGCTACCTGTTTGCTTCAGAGCCAAGATCTGCCTAAAAGAAGAAATGATGCCCATGTAGCTGGTGAGGATAATAAAACTGAGTATAAAACCATAACTTCTAATCAGTCAGCTTAAAATTTTCATTAATCTGGTTCAAAACTGCCCCCTACAGAGTATTTAAAACTCTAAATAGATTCTTTTCAAAATTGTTCATTAGCAGTGGGATTGGTGTTTAACCTGATACTACATAACCACTCTAACAGCAGAGAATGTCTTCAGAATTTTCCCCAGCATCATAGATAGCATTTAGCACTTTCAGTCCCTCTATATGCAGAATACCGAACAATCAGTAATAAACTTCTTTTTAAATGTTTTGGTCTCACACCCTAAGACTGTTTTGCCTTCAAGAAGAGTTTTCCCATGGTAACATTCGTAACACTCATATATGTTAGCAATATATGTAGCCTACTAGTCCAATTTATTTTTCTAAATAAATATATGGGTCTATACCTCCTTAGGAAAATGCTATGTGGTTAAGAGAAGCTTAGTGTTGCTAATTTGTGTTTACCTGAGGTTTTTTATTTAGGCTTCGAAAGTATGTTCAGCATTCTCTTAAAGTAGACCTTTTGGACTACTTTAGACTACTAGAGTCTGGCTAGTGAGGCCATGTTGTTTAACTCATTTAGATGCTGGGGAATTTTAGATGCTGAAGCAGAGCCATTGTTTGCATTGCAAATGGAGATGTGATTGCAGCAAATGAAGGTATGAAGATAGCTTTAAGATCACAAACTCCACTACCCATACCACTATTGACTATGTCCTGCGTGTGCTGCCATCTCACCAGTTTTTTCACCACGCTGTTAGTCAATGCAATTTGGGAATTAGGTGCTGCTGTATGCTGCATTGCTCAGACCAAAACTGGCGTACTGTGCCCCAGTTACTCTGTTTTGGTTAGCCATTCCGTTGCTGTACACTTCCTCGTGGGCACACCAGTGATTAAAGCAAGCCTGAGCTGTTAGGGACACAGTCCAGGCACTGCTCGCTACGGCTCTGCTCTCCACCTGCAAAGCTACTCTACCACTGCTGGTGGAATGGAGTTGCTGTCAGCGTTTGGGTTGCTGCAGCATCCTTACATCCCATCCTCCACTGAACATACCGCAGCCAGTAGTGTTAGCATAAACCACAAGTGAATTGAGCCAACAATGGATCATGTGTCTCAAGGCCTGGACTCTGCTTCTTTTGCATCTTGAACAGAATGAGTGCATGCTGGCATTTCATAAATGAGAAATACATAGTAATTAACACACATTTGTGAATGCTCTGCATAATTCACTTTTGGTGGAAAAAAAAAGTTGACAATACATTTGATCAAGTAATATAGGAAAAACTTATTTTTTACCAATGCAAGAAAATACATATGTTATTAACAACTTCCTTGTGTGGGCATATCTGTAGAAAAGTTGCATCAAACCTGCACTTTACTCTTAACTGACATGACCGGTTACGATGACTCCAGACTATTTTCTTGTCTTGTTTTGTTGTAAATTTCAGTTAGGACTGGGACTGGGAAAAGAGCTAGAGAACGTTTTTCACGTGACAAGGGACTGGTAGAGCCCTTCTAGAGGGAACTAGTGAGCTAGAAAGAGTTAAGGCCTGAAGCCATGAGGCAGATATAAACTGGAAGCTGCAAGAAAGGCTTAAAAATGGATTACCCAAATAAATTGTGTTTAATCTGTGACATTTGAATCATTGCAGAGCATACAAAAAAGGTGGTGCTCCCGAGGTGGGGTGACTTCAGTGACATATTTTGGCAAGATGTGCTTTAGAAATGCGCTCTGCAACAACAGCACTGAGGAAGATACCATAGCTTTGATTTAATTTTTTATATGTAATAGTATATGCTTCTTTTGATGCTCTGATCCAACTGTAATATTTGGAGTGTCAGATGTCTGTATTCTTACAGTTGCCTCTAATTCCCTGAGCTTTTTGGTATTTTATCATGCAGAGCATTTTCATCATGAAGTCCTTTTTGCATCTGACTCTTCCTGAAGAAATATATAGTCCATCAGGTCAAAAGATATAATTTCAAGTGAGTTGCTCATATAAAAATCTTAACAGTTGCATACAATCATCAGAAAAAGCCAAGATCAACATTTTGATTCCATAAAGTATTCTTTTTGTGATTAAGACCTTTGCTTTTGATTAATAATAACTATTATTATTAGTAATATTATTATTACTGTTACTTACTATTGCTATTGCCATTGCTATCACTGTTGCTGTTACTGTTACTATTGCTATATTACTATTGCTGTTGCTTATTATTACAATTGTTACTATTATTATTACTATTATTATTTTGCTGACTATTGATCTGTGGCAAAAATGTAAACATTTAAAAGCTTTAAATAAAAAAAAAAACCTTAATGTCTTAAACCTCTTGATTGATACCCTAGAGTGTGAACTCTTCCGTACTTGAAAGACCATCAAATTTAAAGCAGGAATGGCAGTCTCATCTTCATTTGAGTACTATAAATCTCTGACAGTATGTTTAGGAACGTGGTTCAACTTTGGATTATTTTTGTGGCACAGTGCATCAGGAAAGTGATTTCCTATAAAACACTGAAATACATGCGTTTATTCTATCATTAAGATCTCATGAACAATCAGAAGAAGCCTAGTGTGGAATTGTCACGTGAGAAGCGGAAAGATGGTTTTGCCTCTATTTGAGATAAGTTATGCTTCAAATCATGTATGAAGTTTTAGAAGCAGTTGCTAACACATATAAGTACATTCCCTTCCCTGATGGGCATGACTTCAAGCTTCTGACACTTTAATGGTTATAATAAGTAATATATGTTTATAATTAGAAAAATGACTGTATAAACAATAACTCAATGTTCTGTAAAAAAACATACTAAATCAATTTTCCCTAGGCTCCAAATGAAGGCATGATTATTCTCACTGAAAGTATTTGAGCTGTACTAATACCTAAGTCAGCTATATTATTTTTGCTTCCTGGAGCAGTTTGCTCTTTAAACAAATTAGGGTTCTGATTCAACAGGATTCCTCCTCTTTAATAAATACATAAGTACATCCTTAAATTTTATTAACATCTATTTCCTTGAAGCTAAATAAAATAAAGAATACTTTCCAATAGCCTTTTTAATATGGTTGTGCCTACTGGGCAAAGTGGGAACTAACCCAACAAAATGAGGGCCAAATTATGAAGTAATTTGAATGAAACTCCTGTTGACCTTAAGCGGATTTTTACTTGATTAAGAATAATGGAATTTGGAACCGACTAAATGTGATTCAAGGGGTGAATGAGAATGTGCTGTTGTTATTGCAGCGAGCCTCCCTTCCAGGGCACTGCGCGTGTGTGCAGAGCGCAGACAAGTGCGGGAACGGTATCCCATTTCTGTTCAACCTGACTGCGTTTTAGTGCTTTCTTATTAGTCAAGCCAGAGGAGACAGGCAATGAGAAGGAAAGTTCTAATTAGTACATATATTTTGCTTTTGATAACTGCTTAAAATGGTAGATAGAACATTACCTACATTAAATGCATTTCATACATACTCCTGATTGTTACAAGAGCTTGCTTTAATGAAGTATTAACTTTACATATAAAACTGTTTTCAGCAAAGTACCGAGAACTGGATCTGCTAATAAGCTTTGTTCTGGTTGGAAACCAAACGGAACCACGGAGTCCCAGAATGCCAGAAATAGGACAATAAATATTTCTGGCACAATTTCAAAGGTGCATAATGCCAGACATAGACATGTAAAAATAATGGCAAGCTCTACAGAGATTATAAAAGAAACAAAATCACAGTTCGTAATTCATATAATCATGTTAAATAGCAGGCTTATAAACCAATTCATATAATAAAATCCACATGTAAAAGTATCTGTGATTTCATTCAGTTAAAGATGACAAATATTAGAGCTCCCCTTGAAAGCAAATATATATCTTGAAAGCTGAAGGCCAATGAACGGTTGCTTTGTGTTCATGTTTAATGGTATAACCTCTGTTAGTCTTTTCGCACATGTGATTTTCAAATAACTTTTCAAAGAACGTGAAATTTGAAAGCATTCAGAATTTCAGAATGTATTTCAGCTACTGAGTATCCTTTACTACAACTATTACTGCTTCAAGTTCAGATAATTTAAGATCTGAATTTACAGTCCCTTCACATGCAAAACTCCCAGGCAACATGATTTTCTTGTAGTATGTCATACTAATAAATGTCTGAAACAGAGCTTGAATGAATTCTATTAGAAGGATGTCAAAAAAATTCTCTTTCTTAAAGTAAAGTTGTTTCATTAAATACATGTAGAAGATGGACAAAAAGCAGAACTTCTACTGTAATCACTCCAATGACTTCAAATGATAGGATTCAGAGTCATTCCGAACCTGCTTCAGCTACATAGAGGTGCTTAGATAAAATTAATGTGTCTTGAATTTTAAAAACACATTTGGGAACTGGTATTTCAGAGCAATGAGTTAGGGTTTTATTGCACATTTTTGGGGCACTTTCCACATTGGAGTCATAAACTGACCCTCAATCAACCAATGGACCCATAATCAACCAGTGAAAATTAAGGCCAATGATAAAGATGTAATGAGTCAAAGGTAAAGTGCAGATGAGATGTGAGGGAAGAGAAAAATCTGAAATAAAACTTTAGTTCTTTAGGCAGCATAAACCTGAATAAAATTCGTTAGAAAAGGCTCATTTTCCAGCACAAGCTGCACATCAAATTGAGTCCTGTTGAGACTAAAGGAGGTTACCAGGAAATAGAAATAGCATGTAGTGAAGTCTAGGAGTGTTGCTTTAGGGCAAAATATATTTTTTTTGTTAGTTCTGGGTTATTTTATTAAGTAATATACATTTATCAATACTAGATCAGTTCTTTCATGCCAGAAAAGCAGAAAAAACTACTGTAATACATTTTATGCTTGTGAGCGACTTAAGTTCTTTATGAAGGATAGTAGTTTTACACATTCACTTAATTATATTCACTTTAAGACAGATAACCACAACATAATCCCAAACATCTTAACCTAATGTACAATGAAAACTTACTCTTGCTTTGTTAGCTGCCTGTCTTAGCAATTTGTTCTTTAAAACATCATAACCTCTCTTCATTTTCACAAAAGTTTTAACACCATAGTGCACTGAGAAGTCCAGTGAAAAATAACGATATCTGGCACATTACTAACAGAACAGTATTGTCTTATTGATGGCCCATCTGCCTTTTGTTTCTTTCCCTATATTTAAGATGTAAACAGTTGGTGCTGTCTCTGTTTCATGCTTGAATGACCCATGGCTAGCAAATTGTGTCCTGGGATTCCTGGAAGCTTCCACAGTGCAGCTATCCATCTCCTATTCTGTAATGTACTAAATTATACCTATCTGATATAGGTGTTGACAGATCATAAGCTTTCCTATTTGGCCTGTTTGCTTAGTCTTTGATTTACCAAGAAAACCTTCAGAAACATTTTGTGCATTCAGGTGAGATGCTGCAAGGGATCTGATTTTCAGAAAGTACTAATTGTCTAACCTTTGAAAATCAAGTCTTTTTAAAATGTCAAGAGCAGAGGAATCCATCCATACTTGTTAGGGTTTTTTAAATCTTGAGCTATGGATCTCCCTATTTTTTCTATTTTTTAGGAAAATAACTTCTGATGTATGCAAATTATTTTCCCTTTTTGTTGTAATATAACTAAAAATTAACAGTAAAAGTAAATCATTACATTATTGCTGAGAAAAGTGCAGGCACCACACATATTTCTAACAATCTATAAATGCATTCCTACAAACTTGTTTATTGGATAAGTCTGGCCATAAATTGGCCAGGACACAGAACTTTATATGAAAAGAGCAGAACATTCAACAAAAACATTATAAGTCCACAGTATTAGATTTAAAGTAAAGTAACCACAAACTCCTAAACATGTATCCCAAAACTCACAATCTTTGTAATGAAAGGAAAAGACCACATCATATAACTGTCTTAGCCAGGCAATTCGGCATTTAACTTGTTTATTTTTCAGTTAAACAAAATCCAAATATCTCTGGGGAAGACAATGCTAATAACAAACATAACCACATAAGCTTTGTATATGAAATTCAATTTTAGCTTTAGTAGGGCCTGTCAAATTGGAAATTGTAGTAAAAAGCCAATAAACCTTAATCAAATTCTATCACACAGAGAGATTGGGCATTTTGTTTTTACCCAGTTTGCTCCAGAATTTCTGGTCTGATCCTGAGTCCTGAAATACTTGCATATTTCTTTGATATTATTCGCTTTGCAAGTAATTTACCATACTTTTTAATAAGGAAATTCCATCTTAATAGAAGAAATCCTGCTTAATGTGCACATCTGAAAAAAAACAAAGAATATTTGCCTTTTGGTTTTCTGGTTATGTTTTAAGAATTTTTTGAGTATATGGTTCCCTATTGGCAGAACTGCTGTTGATTTCCATAAGAGCAGGAACAGCCCACTAGTGGAATAGCCACCTGCAGTCTGCTGATTTTAAAGATCTCCTGAAGACACTTCTTTAGCATCGCTTTCAAAAGTACGTGCATTGGCATATATTTGTTAAATTAATTTGTATATATCTAAAATAATTCCTTGCTTCTTCACACTGCGCTTAACTGTTTTTCTTACACTGGCATCTTCTTTCATTCTTTAACATGTGCTTTCCTTAATTTGGAATTTACGCCTTCTCTATTCCTTGACCATTGCATGAAATTAGACCCTAATCCTTCATCAGAGTCTAAGTGGGATATTTTGGCTGCATGCTTCCCCAAAACTTTATTAGGGTTCTGCACAGTTGTAGGGGTCCACACATAATGCAGGACTGAGACCTGATGCCCTCTGATAATTCTGTGACACCAATCTCCTTAATTACTTGACAATTTTAATCTATTCTTTCTACTCTTGCCCTTCACAGTTTTTGCAGGCTAGCAGAGTTACAAGGCAGCGTATGTTTTTTTATTTATCATTGCTGCTGTGTTATCTGAGCTGTGCATTGGTCCAGGAGATTTTTCTGTTCATCTACTTTTATAACACCCATGCTTTCCAAAGTGACAGCTTGTGTTGGGCGCCATAGTGGAGAAATCCCATAGATTCTGATTTTTAAGGATGAGTAAACTACATAAAGCATTGAGGGGAGGCAGTTAGAACTGAAAAATGTTAAGCATGTCAAAAATAGCAGACTCATCTGCTCTAAAGTCTTCCTTGGGCGTTCAAATGTTTCCTCACTATCTCATTGCTTTATTGAAAGGCTTTTCAATTATTAACTTAAATCACATTACATACATTTTCACATTTTGGGCTAAATTCTGTCTTCAGATGAACACAACCAGCTCTTTGACTTCACCAGAATTTTGTGCGAGGACATCTGCAAGCTCTCTGCTAAAGGACAAGGGTTGTGTCTTGACCAAAATCATGGAAAAAGCCTTCATAAGTTTCCAAAAACACCCTAGGGTAAGAGCTAGCACCCTCAGTCTTTACCCCAGATCTCAAACGAGAAAAAGCACTTCACTGGTGCTCATAATTGCGACAGCACCCGTGGCACAGATACAAAATATTTTCATTTCCAGAAGGGTCTGTGTCTCATCTACTTACAGATCTGCCAACCAACAGTTCCTTCAGCTCATATTGCATCTCCCAGAAAGTCATTTCACATGACCATGAAAGCAGACAGCAGAATGGGAGGAACAGAGGTGGGAACCCCTCCATCCACAGCCCCAAAACCACACCAGTGCCATCAGACCCATGACACTGATCACCCATTTTGGGCCTGAGCTGGACTTGCCCTGCTGTGGTCAAACACAAGGGAGACATTCATCTCCAGTACACAGTCAAAACCACACCTCTCCATTTCGGAAGCAGGTGTGTTATGAGTAGTTGGTATCTGGTTCATTGTATTTTTAAAATCTTTGTCTTTGAAATGAGAATTCAGTGATCCGCCCAGCTGCATACAATTAAGAGCAGCAGCTCGGCATAACAGGGTGAGGAACTTTTAATGGATGTTTATAGGTTGAAAGCATCAACCTCTCTTTTAAATGAAAGAAGCAGTAGAAGAAATAATAAGTGCTAAAAGATAACTCAGAATTCAGAGTGCCCTTAGAAGAGGAAGACCTGTTATCCTTGAAGCTTCAAAATGCCAGGTCTTCAGCAGACCTCTGTGTTCCAGTATCACCAATCAGGAAAGTGGGAAACTACTTTTTAAAATCTTACTCTGATGAAAATTTTTTCTAAAAGTTGCATTAGCATTTTTTAGCTGCTTGGAAGGTTAAAAACATTCCAGCAAAAGGGTCTAGATTGAGGTATGTGAGGCAAAAACAAATATTTCTCCATAAAATGGCTACGCTAGCATAAAGAGAAATACTTAGTAGGCTTAAGGTGGGAATTTAGGGAATAGTATTTTTGCTTTTTTTAACAGGAAATACTGTTTAGGCATTTTATATAGGGGGTTCTGCATTTGTGAAGGGATAATTTGCTCTAAAATATGTGGGCAACCAGCCTAAATTCTCTAATTGAGTAGTTTGCTTATAACCCCAGGCCATTAGGTGAATGTAAACTATTACAGGCTTAGTAAGAAAATAGTCCCATTAGGATTTTTGTATTTGTATGTGGTTGTGGGTTAGTGTGACTGTTTCCAAAATGATAGATTAATGAAAAGGTCTTTTTTTCTGAGTTTGCAAATACCAGCTTTGAAATACCCAAACTCAAATTAAGCTGAAGAGTTCTTTTTTTCTATCACAAAATACCAGATCAAGGCTTAACTGTTAGTTCCAATGTGAGTTATCTAGGATAAATCACAGGTATGTTTGCAATCTTTACAAAATAAATATTCCTACAGAAATACCTAATTCAGTTTTTGCTCCATATTTCTTAAACTCTCCTTAATTTTAAGTACCAGCTATTAGTGCAATAAAAAATGTCCTCTGTCCTCTGATAAAACCATGGTCTTTCTGGAAGTGTAAGTATTTATCCTTCATGCTTTGTATACGTACTTCAATTGCTAATGTTAAGATGTCACACAGGCTGCTTGTAGACTCATATTTCTATAAGGAAGGAGACAACTTTATGTGCAGCTTCTTTTATACTGCTAGTACTAAATCTTGTACTTTTCACTACATAATACATCTCTCAGTTGAATGCCTATTGCTTTTCCTGTTCCCAGGCAAACTTTAGCCTATCACATTTTATTTTTCATGGCCACTGTATGTACATAATATGGTAGGATATTAAGAAGAGGAAACATAGCTTTAATTAAAAGTAACGGGAATAAATGATCTACATAGAAACACATTAGAAGTCAGCCCTAAATTCACTGATAACTTCCAGCATCCAGCCTCCTTCCCACAAAACCTGAGAACCAAGAGTTATGAGCAACTCCAAAGTCTATGAAGTAAGAAAAGTCCTGTAATAGCTTTGGTGCAGAAGAAGGTAAAGAAAAAGTACTTATGTCAATGGTGCCTAAACTCCAAGGAAGAAATGTGACCACAGAGGCAGACAGTTTTCCAGATGAAGTGTAGGAGGGGTGTAGCTCACCCCTGGAAACTCTGGAAATCTGGAAAATATTCACCTAGCAAAAGAAATGCCAGATCTGAAGACTGCCACAGTTTTCATGTGAGTTGACAAGTTTATCAGTATAATAGGGACTGGAAGGATTAAAAAAGAGAAGCAGAGATCAAAACATTTTGCATCCAGGCTAAGTATGACTGAAACAAAACATTGGAACAGGAAGCTACACACTGAAAAAAAGGATGGTATTGCAACATACAAATAGTCTGGTTGCTCAGGGGATTAGAGGGAATAACCCCAAGAGCGGCTTCCTGTAGAATTAAGAAACTATGTAATGGGGATTTATTAAAAATAGAATGGTCACATGGCTTGTTCTGCTCCTCTTATAATGTCAAAAGATTGTAAGTTGTTGATGTTTTCCCATTATATCAGCAATATGAGGGATTTTGTTCATTAAGTAAGAGGGTGATAAATAGGAGATCCCATTTTGAGGTTTTAACAAAGTTAAAAGCTCTGCAAATCCAATAAAATAAAGCACAAATAAGAAGAATGTGAACACAGAATAAGCATAGAAATGCAGTCAGGAGGAGCATTATGTGCCACAGTACATTGTCCTGGCTATACCTAGAAGATCTGATGTAGATGGAAAGGAAAACCAGTAGAAGTCAAAAACTGAGCATTATAATTTGAACAGGTTATCAGGACAACCATTCGAGAGAAAACATGAAGATTTCAGATATTTTATTTTTTTAACTTAATCTTCTTGGCATCACAAACAAACCTACTTCAAACTTTCCCTCTCACACACAAAGTCCTCCGTAGGCATTCCCATGTCCTCATCCTTTCCATCCCAGACTGTCTGCACAGAGACTGGGAACTTGTGAATTCAAGAGACACATTGTGCCAGGTCTCAGTCCCATGGCCTAGATCCACATGATTCACAACTACAGCTACAGACAATTGCAATGAAAAGGGAAAGTATATTCAAACGCACTCCAAAAATGTACAGATGCAGTGTAGCAAGCACTTCTGCCGCGGGGAGGTAGAGCATGTTCACTGCAGACAGATCTTCAGAGAATTTATTTACTAAGCCCTTACACACGGCCACTCAGGATGTGTGAAATAAGAGGCTTATTTATTGGACAAATTGGAAAAAAGCACATCCCTAACTTAAGTACAACTCCTCTGCTAGTCTTAAGTTGATCGTCCAACAAGAAGCTTTAAGTTTGGGGGTTTATTTTTTACTTTGGGGAAAACAACGTATTTTTCATTAATGTACTAGCTTAACTTCTGGTGCTAAAATTTTCAAACATTGGTCAAAGGCAGATACACAAGAATTTGGTGTGAACAGTGTAAGTCTGAATATCAGGGACAATGGACAATGAGGTCTTCTAGGAGGTGTTGGAAACCTTAGCTGTACAGAGTACTATTTGCAGTACTTAGAATTAAGATTAAAACTCATATGCAGACAGTTTGGTGGCTGTAACTGTGCAAATTCAGGTGTTTTCCTGGAGTCATGAATTAATTTTCAGTTGTTCATTTGTGTTTCCTCTTCTGCCATCAGGTTCTCGGCAAGCTTAGCCTTCAGCACCATTTTAGACTCCAGCTTTCGCTGTAAACCAATAGACCTGGTGCCGTGGGTTGTCTCTCTAGAGGAAATTAGAAATGAGCCCTGAACATGGAATATAAACTGAACATTGAACCCTGAACATAAAAACAAATGAAAGTTTTACTCACTTCATCAAACACTCTTGAATTTCCTACAGTACAAAGAGGCTGTGCTGGTAAAGGTTCTCTGCAAGAAGGCTGCTGCTCTGAGGAGCCTGAGATCCCCTTAAGTGCACTCACACTCTTCCCAGAAGAACAAGCAGACTATGAACACTCAGCATCTTGCCTGTGATGGTATTTCTGAATTCCCCAGCCTCTGGTTCTTCCCACCCACCTGACCAACGGAGAAAAACAAGCTCTACAATGATACAGAAATGTCTCCGTTTCTATACATGTGACGCAAATGTCTCTCTCGGTTTTGCTGCCATCACCCTTCCTATTCCCCACCTTGCCAGACAGAGTCTGGCTGCCTCTAAGGTCAGAAGTAAGACACTGCAGCCTTGAAAATATGGGGCAGGAAGGGGGTTTTGCGGATGTTCCAGTACTTGGGCAATTTCTCCTTGGCAGCACTCACATCCTTTCTTCTGTTTGCTCTCTTGACTGTCCTAGTAGGGATGTTTGCAAAACAGGGGATTTGGAGTAAATATTGCAAAATACCTGCAGCCAGTGTATGTGTGAGCATCAGGTTTCATAGGCAGACACCTGAAAATTTTCTAAGTGACATTAATTGCTCGAGAAGTCTGAATCAAATAGTTATAATCAATCAGCCTTGGAAAGTAAATACTATGAAGCGAAATATAATGGAGGCACGGGAGACTAAATTTTGTGAAGAAAATAAATGGATATTTATTACCTTCAGAAGTTTTATGGAGGAACTCCAGATGCTGAACACCTCTGAAAATCAAACCACTTCTCTCTGTGGAAAGATGGAGTTAGTTGCCTTCAATCAAAATTGTTCTAATTTGCCCCATAGAATTTCTCAGTCAAGAGATTGCTCAGGAGAAGCTAAAAGCAGAATAAGTGTCAGCTGTTGGTAATTTTTCAGTCTAAGAAGAATTTGGCAAAGCAATGACATGGAAGGGATGAAGATTCATGAACAAATTATTTTTTTGATGAATCCTCCATTCTACTTCTATGGAATTCCAAATTATCTTTCTCCTGTTCACCTTTTCCATAACCTCACTGGGGATGAGCTTCATGTCTTGTGTCAGTGGAGGAGCCCCTGGAGCAAAGCTGGTTTGGTGGTTCTGAATAGGTAGCTCAGCCTGGCTGTGCAGGAACATGCTCCGTGGTACATACTGCCTTTTAGCAACTGTGAACTGCTCTTTAAGATGTGTCCCATCTGCTGCTGTCCGTCTGCGATCGTGTTCCACTCTTAATCTCTTCTTAGACCTTTTGACTTTAAATCTTAATGTCATTGTAGCTTTAAAATGTTCTTTGAGATTGTGTTTAGAGAACAATGAATTCACGAGAGACTTGATTTTAAAAGTACAGGCTGGACATAAACCTTACCTACTATGTAGTCGTATCATGGATACAGGAACTGTATCTAGCTTAAACCCAGGGAAGAAAGCCCCAGGATCAAAGCCAGACTTTGTAGACATATTTAATTATGTATTACTGGTAAAGCAATAAAAGCTTACAATATGGGCTCTATTCACAAAAAGGACATTGTTTTGTCATGTTCTTCTTGTAAATTCCTTATGCATGACTCAAAGTGTCATTTTACATGAGATTCATAAAGACAAATGTCAGTTCTACATGGGTGTACCAATGTGTTACAGAGTTTAATCAAAAGCAAATGTGTATGTTGAAATCGTATGTGTCATTAAGAGCATTTTTGCCCATAAATTGGAACTCCTATTATGGTCAACAGACTGAGCTCCTATGCAATAAAGCTGCACTAGGCCTTCTGCATTTCCTGAAAAAGTATACCAAATCATTTCAAAATGCAGTTATTAAACACAATGTTCTCTAAGGGAACTATTATCTCGGCAAAGTACTTTGGGAAGAGTCTCCATACTTTCCATTAGTACTTCCATTTCAAGTACTGTCAGAGACAAAGTCTTGAACGACATATGGCACTAGAGACCATCCCAAAAGGGTTCAGGTTCAGTCTTTATAAGAAAAATAAAGTTAAAGTAGCTGGTGGGTCAGAAACTTCTGCTGAAAGAATTAGGAAGTATGTTACCAGGGAAAGAGTTGAAGGCCAGCGAAACGAGGATAGGTAGACGTTGGAGTGTTGTGAAGTAGAACACTGACAACATGCTGAATAGTAATTTTCATAGCTATCACAGCAAGGCAGCAATGCATCACAACTGTGTTGGAAAACATAATAGAAAGCTTGCTTTTAAATGGTGCCTCATGGCAATAGTAAATGCAAATAAAACAGAATCTTTTAAAATATTAATTACAGTAACACTAATGGTCAAAGATGAACTTACAAGAAATAGAGATGCTGCAATAATTCTTCATGTGGCATATTTAATCTCCCAGCCTATTGTGCCTTATAACCATACATCACCTAACTCCAGTTAGCAAATAAACTCCCATAAACCAGAATTTGCTTTTAAAGGCATAAGAGTGAGTAAATAATAATCAGGTGAATATTACCAGGAAGAAATCAGCACCTGAAAGGCAAAAGGACCCAGGACTTGTCTAGACTTTTAATGGATAGTTAGAAAATCTAAAAATATCACACAGACAGCCAGGAAGCAAACTGATAATATACGTTCAGAAAGAAAAGGCAAGCACACATCACTGCTCTTTTGTAAAATACTTTTTCGAACGTGCGTTCCCTATGTATCACTCGCATGTGTTGACTCTGCAAATGAAACCAAGAGAAGTCCATCTGCCGTGAAAGAGATACCTCGGAAAAATCAACTAGTTTTAAAAGGTTATTAATACTCATGAACTGCATTTGATTCTTGGAAAGCAAAAAGCATTCAGAGCTAGACTCTTATTTCTGATATACATCTTGGTTGATTCCACTATGAAATCTTTTATTGCAAAACCGAGCAAAAGTCAGATTCTTGGTTTCTACTTGCTATTTTTGTTCATCTGTCTTTCGATTGCTCAGGGGAATTTGAAACTGAAATTCTCTTCCCCACCAGCTTTCCCACACACAGGCATGTTCTGCTGGGGTGAAATATTTGTCCCACAAGGAAAATACCATAGGGCTCATACTCCCTTTACATGCCACCACCTTCCTTTCCCTGCCATGCCATCTCCCTCTTCTTCTACCACATGCATTTCCCCAGACTGGTGGGGTGCTTGGCGGGAACTGTAAGGACAGGAAAATATTTTAATCAGCGATAGTGATCTTCTTCCATCCGTACAGAGAAAGATCCAAGTTCAGAAGGCTTTTCTCCACTCATGGAGCTGAAGATGTGACCTTGGTCAATAAAAGTAATTCCTTACTGCCAATGAAGGGGTGAACTGATCCCTGCATATACCCACTGAGGACTGTTTCTTGCTTCGTGTACAGCTGTTACAAGTGGTGAGTTTTCTTTTACAACTTTGGTTCTCAACATGGATAACCAGAGTTTGAGCTTTCTACGGGCCAAAGCCAGAGAGAAACCAGGACATGGTGCTGCAAAGGTACAAGGCAGCATCCAGGGAGAGCTTGTGCTGGGGGCCAGCTGAGTGAGGCTTTCATATAGACCAGAAGATTGGACAGGTCTGAAAAATGCATCTGCCCTGATTTAAAACCCTTTACCTATGTAGAATAGTTTTGATGTGACTGGGAGTTGTTCCCATTCAAAGTATAAAGCACCCATTCTGAAAGAAAAGTTATTGCTTGTTTTAGATGTCACTGGCACCACCTCTGATTTGTTAGACCTTTTCTATGTAGTGTAGGGATAGATGTACTTGCATCTGCACAGAGCAGTGTTTTCTTTACCTTTTTGTTTAGAAAAATTTTGCGTGCAAATCACATTAGGGATTTTTTTAGTCTTCTTCTTTTCTTTTTCCCTCTAACATAAGTTAGAATTCTGTTCAGGTATATGTAAATTATCCCACAGAAAACTAAATATAGCAACGACCGAGAGAGATTAGATGAGATTCTGTGATGTTTTTGTGAGCTGCAATTAGACAGCCAGCAGCTTCACTTGTAAATACCAGACTTTAAAGGATAAAAGGGCAGTGAATGCTTCCTTCAGTAAAGCGCCTTGGGAAAAAAAATACACATTGTTTGCCAATTGTGCTTGAAAATAATTTCAGATGGCTTATTCCAATTTCATCGTATTTTTTACCGGTGAATGAATGCAAATTTTTAGGAAATGCTAAGAGGTTTGGGTTTTTTCTCTTGAGTTAGAAAGAATTATCAAAATAGTAGGGTTCTCCTTGGAGTCAAATTTCCTCCTTTAGCGAGGGACTCACCTAGGGCTGTGCCTTGCTTACGCCTGTTAAAGCTTTATTTTGATGCTTTGAGTTGTGCTTATCCCTTGGAGCTAGCATTCTGCAAAGGAGTATATGTAACTGAGATTCCTATTGACCTCATTAGGCTTTAGCTCAGGTACTCGACGAGAGGTGCACCAGCTCTGTCATGGCTTACTTCTGCTGATACAACACCGCAGTGCTCTCTTGAGGGTCCTGGGTGGTTCAGTCACTTGCTACAGAGAGAGCTTACAGTGGAGGGGGAAAGTTCTCCCAAACAGGTGAGATAAATAAAATTAGTAAATCCTAATGTTCAGTCATAGGGAGAGAAATGAAGTTAACAAAAATTCATGTTCAGTCATAGTTTTGCCTTGCTACATTTTCTTGGTTTCTGGGTAGTTAAGGGAAACAGATCATGTCACGAACAAACGAAACCACCAACAAGATTTCACACAAAATGTTGAAAATTTTCTTAGCAGTACACTCGCCTTGTCCCCTACTTTTTTCTGCTAGAATTATTTGGCAGAAAACAGGTTTAAGATGTTTAATGGGAGAAAGTACAACCCCCTTGGGATTCAGAAGTTGTTTCTGGTTTTGCTGTGAAATCTCTGTCTTTGGCTAGTCACTCAGGGCATATCACTGTTTTTTCCATTTTTCAGATTAAGGATAATGCAATTTATCTATTTTACAGCATCACTGTGAGAATTTCTAATTTTCCAGAATTAGTTTTACATCATTGGCTGAAGAGTTGTATGAAAGAGGAAGAGATTATGATCCAAACAAAAGTCTGCATTTTCTGCTTATTTCACTGAAATTAGTCCATTTAGGGGGCTTCAGAAGAGTGATACTGTAATTAAAATGTAACAAATAATGCATTCATGAAGAAATCAAGACATCATTTTTTATACAAATATTTTGATAATAAATATAATAAAAGAAAAAATACTCCTGAATTACATTATATACACAAAGAATTATTTGCATACGTGAGGAAGAGCTACTGACTTTTTAAATAGCAAAAGGAAGGATGATTCTCATACCCAGCTTCACAGGATAACTGAGTTCTTAATTTCCCTGCAATGTTTTGTGTAAGGATTCTGCTTAGACTTGACTTTCCTGTTCTGTGTGGTTATTCTTTTGTGCTGTGGGTGCATTATATGAAGCACAATGTGTCTTCAAAATGGTGAATACTCTGAATTACCCTTCTGACAGAAGCAGTAATCTCCCCAAAACCTGGAATTGTTCAAAACCTCACAGACAGCCCAGGCAGTCTTTTAGCAACACAACTGGTGCTTTGCTTTTCAACCAGGGAGTCATGAACTCATGTCAGGGCATCTCAGGCACCTTCTGTTTCCATACTGCTGAACAGGAAAAGGTCTTCAGGGGCTACTAATGGAAAAGTGGGGGTTGATGCAGAAATCCTGAGAATTACTAGTTCACGTTAAGGTAAAAGCATTCTAAAAGGCAAAATTCAAAATATCAGGCTGTATCCTTGAAGTTTTTCAAGACTGTGCCAAGGCAAAGCGTGGTGGCCTGTGGTCTTGCTTCAGCCAGCAAGGCAGTTTGATTTGGCCTCTAGAAGTACCAGCCAGCAAAGAGGCCAGCTTGTCTTTGGGGGTGAGGGGGAAGAGACAAAAAAGTTACGTGGTCCCTTCCACTGCAGTATTGCTGTCTCCTTCCCCAGGTTCTTGTTTGAATAACAGTGGCTGCTGAAAATGTGGAAATTGGCCACCCTTTTAATGATGGGGTTTATTTTTATATAAATTTTAGTAAATGCAAATTCTAGTCTGAATGTTGGATTATCATTTGGACTTAATTTGACCTTTTTAACAGCCAGATTTTATAGAGATGAAATTACCAAATGACAGCAAGACATACACATACAACAGTGGAGGGACTAGAGGTATCCTATCAAAGGGTAACAAAACAAAACAGTTGTGTCCTTGTGACAATATGAATTCTGATGCTGAAACAGGGTCAGTCTAAGCTTTACATAATAAGAGAATGACAAACCCAAACAATAACATTCCAGATGATAGACCATGCAATACCTAGGTGAAAATAAATGCAAAATAGTTTCATTTTTATAAAAGGTCCTATACTACTAGACATATAAAATATTACTTATTAAGACATCTTTCAAAAAAAAGAGAAAAAAAATTGCAAATGAAGGGTCTTGCAGCAACTATAAACCAGATCATTTTGCACCATCTACTAGCCTGAAGCCAAATGTATGTGATACTCCTCAATGAGGACAGAGTACCATTTCAATCCACAAAATACCTTTCATTAACCCATTTTTCAGTTATACCTGATGTATGTACATCTAAGGCTACAAAGAACATCCTGTTGGAAAATGATGCATTTGTAACACGGCAGAGCACCTGCACACCATCCCCCAGGCAGGTTGCACCTTTTTGTAAAGCCTTATCACGTCGGGCGCCGGAGGCTTTGTGCTGCTCTGTTCAACACTGCTCTCTTCAAAACCAGCTCTGACTGAACCATTCTCTTCTGCTTGCCCCAGGACTGAGGATATGCCCATTGGAAACCCAGAGAACACAATGTTTGCAAGAGTGACCAAGCTATGCAGTGCCAGCAAGAAACACACTGGAGTTTTATAACACAGTTATAATGGCTTCCCTGCATATCTCTTTCAGGCATCATGAATTTCTCTCATTTGCTGTACAGGTAATTCCATGAACTCTCAGCTGGGGTACTCAGTATCACCCAAACAGTAGATGGAAGAAGTTTATAATACACGAAAGAGGCAGGCGGAGGAGTGGTTATAAATGTATACTAGGAGTGTGAGAACCTGGTGGAAGAAACTGTAAACTTGTTTCCAACTTGCTTTAATATTGGTTTAACAGTCAGGGGGAAAAAAGCTTTATTGTTTAATACAAAGTTTATATTAAACCTCTGTTGAAATAATAAATCTTTTTCTTCTGATGGTTAAAGCTATATGAAAGATGACTGAGAAATGTTTTCATGCTCTTAGATTGGCCTCCCACCTGCCAGTGTCACAGCTGACTTTACCTTCCGGCAAGATGTCTATTATTAGCACTCAGCTGAAAAATACTGACTGTAATGGAAAATGCATGCTGGACTCCCACAGTGTACACTAGTTTGTACCACTGACAAAATAGTTATTTTTCCATTAATTACTTAAATATTGGTTTAGCCGTGTTGATTTTGAGACCGTTTCTAACTTACTTTGAACCTTGAGCTGGATGACTCAGCTGGCAGAATATCACAGTTTCTTGTTCAAGGAGGTAGAGGCTCATGCAGGAAGGAACATGCTATCCTGACAATACCATAATATGACCCCTTAATTTCCTTAAGAAAAATGTTTCACTTAAATAAACAAAGTGTTTTCAATAAGAGAGCAAGAGAGGAAAGTCACAGCAGATTTGAATAATCTCTAGAAGAATCTCCTCCTGCCTGCCCACCAGTAAGAGTCACAGATTATGCCTCTGTTAGCAAGTAGGACAAACAAACAGTGCTAGGACCTGACAGCTGCATCCTACATATTTCAGGGGCTTCCTACTTCTGCTAGTTCTAGCTCAGTCCCGTGGGCTGAATGCCCATTTGTGGCTGGTGTGCAGGAAGATGCCATCCAGGTTAGTTCATCTGAAATGAATCCATGTGTGCTGTGAGGTTAGCCTACCACGTGAAGCAAAGCAGTAAAAGGTAGACGACCAGAATAGACACACCCACACTAACTAATCAAATTAATTTTCTCTTCCATCAAATGGATCTCAACACATGTCCACCACCTCATGTACAAACCTGGGGTTTAAATGACTGTCAGGCTGTAGCCCTCTGACCACCCAACTGAGCTTCTTCACCTCCATGAGTGACTCTGGTCAGGCACCCAACCTTCAGCTCAGAGAAAGCATGGAGCCAGCTTATGTCCCAAACCCTTCTTTATCCACCCACAACCTCAGGTCACATGTTTCATCTGAGACTTGGGTAATTCAGAAGCATTTGTTCCTGTATTGACATACTGCTGCCTATTCTGTCTCAGATATAACGAGACAAAGCAGGGACTTGATTTTGATTTCGTTCACAGCATCGATGAGATCAGCCCTAGAACAATCCAGTCCCAGTAGCCCTACTCTGAATCCACACTGAACTATGCGCTGAAAATACAGACCAAGGATGACCAAAAATTAATCAAAAACTAATAGGAACTCCATACCTTAGGAAACTGAATTAATCAATCCATCTAGTTTGTCAGACAAGATGCAACTCGATTGCATTATTTAAAGTAGCTCCATGAGAAACAATAAAGACTCCTGCAGAATACTTCACCCAACAGAGGAACACCAAGCAAGATCTGAAAGCACAGGCAATTTCAAGGATATGTCTAAAATGCAATCAAATGGAGGCACTCTTGAGCTAGCTTTAAACTCAGGAGGCTTGGATGTTGTTAGCAGCATAGCCAGGGTAGCAGGGGGCTCAGTGTGGAGTAACGTCAACTCCATCAATAGATGGTGTATTTACTCAGGTTTTTGGATGGATCATGTAATTCACACAGGGCACTGAGCTGTTAAGAGCTACACCCCTAGTTTGTTTAAAGGTCGTGAGAGTGCGACTGTAGGAGCTGCAGACTGGGCAGCGCAGATACTGTTACATGCCTCGACCCAAAGGAGGGTGAGGAGTGGGAGGATGCTGTTTGTTTTTGCATTCAAGCCATGTAGCTCTAATGAGTGACTCTGTCCAGCCAGAGAAACATTGCAACATGTTGTCTCAGGGCCAGATATAATGAGACTGTAAAGGGCTATAATCGAGGGTTTGCTAATGGGGCCGGGTTACTTTGTCCCTGACAGACCTTTTTGTAGGTCAAGTGCTGATACTGTTGACAAGTCAAGTACAGATCAAAATATTTTTTCTATAATGAATACCTAGGGCCAGGATATTACCTCAGCTGACTGCAATAGTCACCTGCTTTTCTGGTGAATCCTTGTTTCCTTTTTTCTTTACACATAGAAGGACAGCTGTAATAGATTCAGAAAAAACAAAGTTTTATTCATCTTGTTAGTGTGACCAATGAGGGTTTTAATATGTTACAAGGGGTGAAAGAAAAGGAATGGAGTTCAAGCCCAAACGCAGTATGCCATCCAAGCAAAAGCAAAGTACAAAGTGCCTTGTGTAGTTCATTTCTTGCACAGATTCCTTCAGTGCTGCAGTTGCCATTACCCCAGGTGCTTCATCTAATGTCCCTGTCAAGCAGTGGGTCATATCAGTCATAAAACTTAATCTCTAGCATCTCAAAAATTGAGCTTGCTGACAACATGCTTGGTTTTGATCCCAGGTCTGAGGTGGAGGCAGTGGGACATCCAGCAGAGCAACAAGCAAAATGTCATCCACCTTAATGCTGCACAAGGATCCCATAGCAAATCCCACCCGCATTACTTCTTCAATGTACGGCCACGCTTCCTCTCTTCATTCTTCTGCAATATCATCTCTGCCTAGTTTTTAAAGTAGCTGTTCTCAGGTAGCTGGTGAACATTTATCAAGCCAAACCCAAATAACAAATTAGTTTTTTATCTTCTCTTGCTTTAATTGATCAGCATTTTCAACTTGTGGCAGAAGGCACTTTTTCCGATGGGTTCAGCAATGGAACAGAAATTTTTACGGGAGCTCTTTCACTAGCAGGGTCTAGTCCCTGCCTTCCAGACTGAAAAATGCAAAAATGAGGTAACTTACAGAGGGTCCTTTAGAAAAGACAAATGACATCCCAAATCCTCAGGGAAACCTCCTCAAAATGTGCAATAACTTTATGTGAGACCAGAATGACTACACAAATGTTGTGATATTTCTCAAAGACAGAGGGAAAATTCTTGAAACATTTTAGTACCCAAACTAGATCATTATCAGTAACCAGTTTCATGCATTTAGCACTCAGATGAAATATAAGGATCATAACATGGAAAAGCTTCCTGCTAAGGTTTGCATACTGCTTTGCAAGAGAAAAAGAATGTTTTATTCTTCAATAGTTTGACAACTAATAATTTAGCTGACAGGAAGAGTATTCATATGCTATATTCCTTATAGGACAGGAAGGGTTTTTATCTGGAAAACTGCTAGTAGCAGCCCAAGGTAAGCCTCACAGGACATTGTCCAGAGGTCTGTCAGGAGAAAGCTACTAGGACGTGATATAGACAATAGGGAGATAGAGGCAGACGGAGATGGAGATAAACTTTCCCAAAAAACTGGCTCCCAAAAAGTTGTGATCTCACCAAAAATGAGCTGTGGGACCTATATGTGTAATCACCTATTCAAGCAGGACATCCAACATTCAAGGACTCACAAAAGATCTATGAAAACTTAAATGGAATTTTTCCTTTACAAACTAACTACACAGAGCTATCTGCACAGCAATACATTTTTTTCTTCACAAATGTAAATAATAGTTTGTAAATTAATATGTGAACTGAGATGAAGTTAATGAAAGCTAAATGCAATTTTAGCTAAAAACTATCTTTATTTTAGTTAAACAAATGTTTAGTTTCAGAACATGATACAGAAAGTGCTTTTACAGAATTTGAGAAGGCACTGTGACATGTTGTAGCTTTTGGCATGCCACCCACCAGAAGAAAAATCATCACACTCCAGTTTTATCATCTGAATTGTGCCATCTAAGTTGTAACATGCACAGACAAAAAGTTGTGAATTCCAGCTTTTTAATAGGAAGCATATCACATATGTTAATCTCAGGTGGGGTTTGGATATGGCCTTTGCACAGCAACTGAGTTTCTTTAAAGGGAAGCACTACATACTATAGAGTCATGCTCCTGGGCTCCTGAAGAATAGACAGAGTTAAATACTAGATAAAAACCCAAGGAAGAGAAATAGATATGACAAAGTGCTGTTACCCTTGGAGCAAGATGTATCAATACATACAGGTCAAGTAGATACTAGATCTCGACTACATTATTTGTGATTGCAACAATCATAAATAGGATAGGAGAAATGGTGAAATATATATATCTGTCTTTCTGATGCGGCATAAAACTGACATCTTGCCCATTTCTTGACATTAAAGATTCTGCTGCTAAGTCTGTGTTGGGGTTGGGTTTTTTCCAGAGAAAAAGGGCTATTTTTCATGGAACAAAATGGTAAAATTCATGAAGTAACACTGCATTTTATAAACAGATATTTCAAGAGACATTGTCAACCAAATAATGCTTTATAAGGCGCTAGAAATGATTCAGTGCATGTCTGAAAAACAACTTTTATTCACTTTTAGCTTACTAAAATGTTACTATTCTCTCTATGAAGCTGAGTGGCTGCAAATGTGTGCCAGGAATCCTTTGTTCTACTTTTTCCTTCTCATTCATGTTTCTGACTGGATTAGTCCCCTTCCAGTGGTTTAGGACTCTGCCGTGAGAAACAGACCACAAAGATCAGCAGGGACAGGATGGACAATAGAAAATAGGACCCTCTTTCCTTGAAGAAAATTATTTTGTTTTCTCTCAAAGACATCAAATCCCTTCAAACCAAACCATCTCCTCCATTCTCACCCTTTCTCTTAAACTTACATCATACAAATTCCTAAGGTATCTGTATTTCCATACATATGTTTAGATAATGGGTCATAGGCAACTCTGTAAAGATAACATAAATAAGCACACAGCTGTATAATCGGAGCAGATACTAAAATACAAGTCCCCGTTCACTTGCCCACTTTGCTTTGTCTGAAGCTGATAATTAACTGACTGGTAATATTCTCCTCTCTCAAGCATTTTCCGTACATGTCTAGGAAGTGTCAAACTGGCAGAAATGTGAATTTCACATTTTTGACAGAATGTTTTTTACCTGACCAACTCATGAGAGTAATGAAAGTGTTACAGTCTTTCCAATGGCAGTTGCCCAAACCCCAAGAGTTGGAATGACAGCTCTGATGCATACCAATTTCTCTTTTCCAGATCTTAAATCTGAATGGATAAAATGATCTCTGGGTTATGTTTGAAATAGTTGTGTGGTGTGGCTGGGGACTGATCAACACTGAAGTGTAGCCAAAAGTAAATCTGGAAGACACTGAAGCTAATGCAATGTGCCTGTTGATCTGTGTGAAGACTATGCCACAGAATTCAGTTAGGCCCTTGACCATATTTCCTTCTCATATACAGCTGAGCTTTGGGCCCTTTATGCTTCCCTCTGAAAATGACTTGTTTCTTCCCAAATGATAATCACACTTTCTTCTGGAGTTTACATTTCCCTGGTTTGGCCAGGAAAACAAACCTCATGGAGCATAAAAAGCAACCCCTCTGACCAAAACCCAGAGAAACCAATCTACTATGCATTCACAGTATCCCAACATTGGACAAAGAGGTGGATGAAGAAAAAGCCATCAGAGATGGGATTTCTCTACGTCATGCAAGAGCTGAGTGCCTCAGCATGCCTTTTGGTACAATGTGAATTGTGGCAGCTTGTATCTTCCTTGAACACCTTATCAGAACTGCAAACATGTCACTACACATCTACAAACAGGTCTCCCCAAGTTGAATAGTTTGTGTCATGAGCAGTGCAGACTTCATTTTGTATAATATCCCTCACGTCCCTTTTAAATCTGTTGCTTGTTAGGACTTGCTTCTGCCAGGTTCCTAATGAAAAGCCCGTAGTGACAATAAGTAAGCCTACAGCAAACTGAAACGATAGCCCATGCTTTGCTTATTTGTTTGTGTTAACAAAAACACCCAGGTCTCTCAAAATTATAAATTCTGTGTCTAACAAGTCTCTGAAAAATCTATGCTGCTTCCACTCTTCCCTTCTTTCCCCTGACCTGGGTGGCTCATCCACAGGTCATATATACTCTTTAAGCACAGCCAGACTTCTGGTAAGTGGCTAAAAGTGACTAGCAAAAAAAGCAATTTGACTTTTCTTTTTTTTTTTCCAAACCATTAAATCATATAAACGAGTTGCAGGTACGTAGGTCTGATCCAAACCCCAGAGATTTCACTGAGTTTTAGGTCAGGGCCGCAGCGACTATTTGGGACAATTGAAAGGTCTAAGTTCTGCCCATCAGTGGGAAGAGTGACCATCTGCAGCTGTGCTGGGGTAAGGGGATGAGCAAAACCTAACATGAACAGAAGGGGTCAGAGTTGGTGGAAACATCGAGAGAGGGGTCTGTGTCCTTTACAGCAGACGCACTTCTTGATCTGACAATTGAACTTGGATGTTCTTCTCCTGTTAGTAATTAGCAAAATGTACGCCCTGATGGCAGTATGTACGCCACTCCCCTCTGCTTGCTACCCTAACAGGTACACCCAGCATGGTTCCGGGTACTGACGGATCATGGTGGGAGGTCTCCAGGGAAAGGATTGATCATTTACTGATTCTTTAATCCAGGAAAGTGGATGCAAGGAGCTGTTTCGAAAGAAAGTTATGATTGAAAAGTCAAGCATTTGGAACTTGGGAACTGGCAGTTTTAGGGTGATTTATGCAGCTTTATCTCGCCTTGCTCCGCCAGCTGTGATTGCACTATGAGGCGGTCATGGAGGATAAAATCCTAATCTCTGTTGCTGCATGAATAGCTGAACTAATCCAGGGCAGATAGGAGTTCCTCTGAAAGTGACTGCAGGCTGTACAGCGATAGTCTGATATGGGTAAAACCTCAGCCGTTTGCTGGAGAAGTTAAACGATCCTGGAAATGCTTTGTGAAGCAAGGGAGAGTATGGTCTCATAGATGAATGCTGCCTTGACTAATATAATTCAACCTCTGCCTTGCTACAGAACCTCCATACAATGCTAAGCACAACACTTAAATCCAGCTTTTCGTAATTGGTTACAAACTGGGTTTTCCATGTTAAGGATTTCAAATCACATTCAATATTTTGTTTTGTAAAGCAATGAGCAAATAACATTGCTAACTACGCCAAAATTTTTGGCTCAGTGTCCTCCATGGGACGTGCAAAATGAATGCAGATTTCATGCGTCTCTGATCTTTGGGATCCCAGTTATAATGGGGTTAAATCCACAGTTTATAGAGTCATTCTCCGAGTTGATTTGTTAATGTTTGTGAGGTGCACAGCAGTGGGAGTGAGGAGAACGGTAAAGAGTCTGGTCAGAAAATTACCAAATCTGTATTTAACCCAGAGTTGGAATCCTCCATGAGAAATATTGCCGAGAGCCCTACTTGGGCAAGATAAATGCACAGGCATAATTAGCTGATCAGCGAGTGAACACCAGCTCCTCTGTGCCTGGGTGAGACAGGCCTACAGCAAATGTAGTCAGTTTGTAATGCAAACCTCAGTTTTGGTGCTTCCTAACTTTCTGCATTTTTTGCGATCTTCTCCTTTCAATGTAGCACACTACAGGTTAAAAAAATTGCCAGCTTTCATTGCCTGGTCACTGCTTCAGTTTTGCTGATGTGGCACCAAGATATTTTTTTCAGCATTTACTCAATAAAGGAAACACGATCAGAAATGTCCGTCAAATATTTTAAAATCCCAGCCTGCTAAAGAGCATTTCAGAATGGTTTTTAAAATGCTCTAAAAATCTGAAGTACCGAAGTAGTTAAATTCCTTGTCAGAAAATTAAGAAGATTGCCTGAAGGACTATGCTTTGGATCTCTGATAGCAGAAGAAATGAATTCCAGACTGCTTCTCCACCTGTGTTAGTATTTTGTATGGAAAAATAAACTGCTTGCAAAAATGTATAGGGAAGCAGGAAATCTGGAGTCTAAAATATGGCAACGTACACAAACCCTTGCTTTATAATTGTGCGCACTGTAGACCATCTGTCTAGCAGTTAAATACACTCCCATTTAAATGAGTAAGTACATTTAATGGACGAAGTATTAAGATCACTGAGGGGTGAAGTTTTATATTTGCAGTGTGCAAATGCCAGAGTGGAACCACTTGTACATTCTCAATACTACACACCTTTAAAATAACTAAGAAAAATGACTACTTACCTGCTGCATACCAAAAACTGGCTCCTTTTAAGCAAATCATTACAAACTGGAATAGATTGAATTGAAAGCCTGATGGTCTCATGGCCTCCATTCCAGAAGTATAAATCAGGCTGCAGCTCAGCTACTGCTGTTGTGAACTCTTTAAATACACAGAAAGTGAAAAATACGGGGAGGAACGGTTTAATGACTTCACTTGGAGTGTTCATTGTCATTTCAATCATCTTTTAAATAAGACAGGGCTGGAGAGATCTTTCCTAAACACCTTAACTAATAAGTTGTCAGTGTTTAAACAACAATTACTGTACAAAAATGGAAATTAGCTGATATGATCAAGCCATATGGCTAATATAATTGATTTGTTCAGATTTTTAAAAATTACGGAAAACAAAGCCAGAACAGCATCATAATATAATTTACAAATTTAACTAGAGGTGATATGTTCTATTTAGTTCGACAACAAATAACATCTTCCTGATGTTTTAAATCAAGTATAATGAGGGAAGGACCGCGTTGGGTCCTAAATAGACCTGACCCGGGAAAAGAGGTTTCCGAAAGACTCGGGGCAGCAAAGTCACGGGCTGTCGACCAGAGGGGGTGTCGGTAACGGCGGCTGGGGAGAGACCCGGGCTTGGAGGAGCGGGCTGGCTGCCCCCCCGCGGGCCGCGGCGGGGCCGGGGCCGGGGCCGGGGCCGGGCCCCGCGCGTCCCCTCGGGTGACAGCTCGGCTCTCCGAAAGCAGGCGACCCCCGAGCGGGGGGAGGCTGTGCTCCCGGAGCGGTACCCAAAAGGCTCGGGGTCGGGCTTCCGAGCCCTTTTTCAATTGCTCCCGAAACTTAGATTCGATCCGTAATTTTTAAGAGTCGCTCACTGCCAAAGCGAGCCGATGTTTCCCCTTCTGGCTGGCTCGCACTCAGCAAAACGGACGGAAGCCACAATTAATCTGCACCGGCAAACGTATTTGTTCGTGTTTCTCTACTCTGAAGTTTTTCAGAGCCTTTCTTGGTTGCCTTGAGGAGGCGTTTTGTCCTCTGTCTGATTACTGCTGCGTGGAGGTTTCTCGGTACGGGCAGAGAACGGCAATTTTGAGTCTGGACTAGCAAAAGAGTGGAAGTTTGGCAAAGGGAAAGCTTCATTTTTTTCTGACAAGTTCAGTAGGCTGCAAAGGCTGAGCGTGGAGAAGAAGGAGTCCTACCAGCTGGCTGGTGTGTGCACGGCGGGGGGGGGGGCTTTACCCCGCTCAGAAACACACCACGAGCACCCCAGAGATGCCTTTGCTCTATAGCAAATACCCCGAAACGATTTTACCCTTAGAATCGGGTTTCTTTGCTTGCTTGTTTTCTCGTACAAAACCGCTCTGGTCCTGATGACCACCTCACGCTGGAGGACAGAGGGTTCAGCCTCTGGATGCCAAGAGTCGAAGTGAATTAGGTAAAAGCCTCATTTGCGTAGTCTGGAAACTATAGACATGGCTTAACTGATCGCTCCTCTGCAATTCGCTGCCATCGCTAATAAGTGAAAGTCTCATTAAGGTGCTCTGAACGGCGTTTTAATAATGTGTTAATAATGCCTGGCCATTGGTTAGAAAAGGAAGGCTTCGAGCCAGCTGGTGCCTTTGGAAGAAACGCACCGTCTTGTCCGCACCGGCGCGGGAAGCGCGGGCAGGGCGGGCAGAGCAGGCAGAGCGGGCAGGGCGGGCAGGCTGCCTGCAGAGGGGCTGGGCAGGAGCCCGTCTCCAGCCCAGCCCGGGTCGCACGGGCGGGGGGGTCACGCCGCGGGCCCGGGGGGTCTCACGGGACACGGGGAGGGAGGCAGCTGCCGAGCCTGGCACCCCGGGCCCACGGGCTGCGGCGCTTCACGGGTGGGAAGGAAGCAAACGAATGATCCGCTTCAGGCAGGGATGGGCAGCGCTGCCTGCTTTACATCCCAGGAGGGCGGGGGGAGTAAAGGTAGATTTAGTTATTTAAAAAAAAAAAAAAAAAAAAAGAGGGTTTCAAACCAGAATCTGTCCCTCACATCATTTTCTAAAGAAAACAACAAAGATGTGGTTGGGTCGTTTTCTCCCCCATCATGAGGGTCCTCCCCGGTGGAAGCAAGACACGAGTGGGCGAGACCAGGGCCTCTTCCGCCGCCCCGGGTGTCCGAGGCCTCCCTTCAAGCGGCACCACAAGCCCCTGGGACCAGAGGCCGGCGCTAATGACAGACGACCTGCGCGGGGATGATGGTGTTTAGCTGCAAAGATCATCCGTGATTAATGATTTATCAGGAACTTAGTTTCACTCGCTCGGACCCAACAGGCTGCACAAGGCCTTCAGAGATTGCTTTTCTAGTTGTAAAATTGACTTCCCTACCTCGTCTCTTTGGCTCGTTACCGTTATCATCTGGGTTTAAATTTCTCTTTTTAAACAGCGTAATCTTTCTTCGGTTGTGCGCCCTGGAGTAAAAATCAGGGCATCATTTTCACATCAAAGAACTGTCAGCTCTGTGGTATGAATTGCTGCCCCTCGCACCCCCTCTAAAACACTACCCTTGACACCCGAGCACGCGGAGCGCGGTGGAGATATATCGTTGTAATCACAGCCTTTATAATTGACTTTTGCGCCGCAGCACAAGGGGGCTCCTCGGAGCGGGCCGGTGCGGATCAGCCCGGGGGCCTGCTCGCCGCCCGCACCAGCCCGAGCCGGGCACGGACCCCCATGCCCCCGGAACCTCCCAGGCTGCCGGTCCTCCGTGCTCCCACCCGGGAAGGGCGATGCCGTCGACAAGCGCCCGGCGAGCCCAAAGAGCTGTGCGGGACTGCTCCGTGCCCGATGCGGGGAGAGCCCACTCCCAGCCGGGGCGGGCGCGGGCCACCGCTCCCGGCCGTCACCGCCTCCTCGGGGCTCTCCGCGGCCTCCTTCGCCGCCGACCTGCCTCTCCCCTGCGCTCTTCCCCGGAGCGCCGTGCTCGGCCCTGCTCCGGGCGTGCTTCCCCGGGGGGTCCCCAGCAGGTGCGGGGCTCACCGAGGCCGACCCGCTGCTCGCCCCGGGGGCTGCCGGGGCCCGTCTCACCCGTCTCTCCGCTCCCACCGAGGCTTTGCAAAGTTTCTGCCTGCCACGTCCGTCGTCGTCGTCGTCGCCCCCCCCCCCCCCCCCCCCCAACCCCGGCCGCCTTAGTTGCCTGAGCGTGGGGAGCCGGCGGGAGCCGCGGGGGCGGCCTGCACCGCTCCCCCCTGCCTGCCTGCCTGCTCGCTCCGCGTCCCTCCCTGCCTCCCCCGCCTGCTCGGCGGGACAGCGGCGAAACTGCGAAGCCTGTCGCCTCCCTGACGGTCGCGGCCCAGGGCTAGTGGGGCCGGGGGGCAGAGCGGGGCGTTCACCCGGGCTTCGGCGTCTCCCCTCCCGGAGCCGCAGGGCTCGGTTTGGTCAGCGGGAGCGGCGGAGCCGGTGCCAGAGGAGGAAGGGAGAGCTGGGAAGGGAGCAATCCTGCCGGGAAAGGGGGCGAGGCAGCACATAAAGGGGAGCTGCAGCTTCCTGCCTCGTCTCGTAAGGAAATCAACCCAAATCATTAAAAATATATATATACTTTCTTGTCATGGAAAAGGAGGGTCGGTTCTGGTTTTGTCATTTGGTGGGGATTAATTAACACGGAATGGTTTCACCAGATGACGGAGCAGAAGCGGGAGGACCCTCCTCTAACCGCGCTCGGGTTCAGTGTTCAAGGCGGGGAGTCAGAAGCCCTGTCCGTCCCGCGTCCCCTTCCCCCGGGACGCCCCTCCAGGCTGGCGCCCGCTCCCCAGAAGGTCCCCAGCCCCCTGCCAGGGCACGCCGGCACCGGGCCAGCCTCGCTCGGGGGATCTTTAAGGGTGAACCCTGCGTTCGCAATGATGTTCCGCCGAGGCCTTGATGGCAGAGGCAGGCGGCGGAGAGGGCCGTACCGCCCGCGTTTGGAAACGCTTCCGACGAGCCGAAAAAGTCCCTGTGTGCCCGGGGAAGGCGGCTGCTCCCCGGCCTAACGGCTCCTGCGGGCGGGGAGCTGCTATTTCAAGTCCTCCTGAAGCGCTGGGTCGGTCACAATCGTCCCCCCCCCCGGTCTGTGCGCTCCTCTCCCGTTAGCAGGGACCTGTCGAAATCCATGCGTGCCCCCGATTTCTCCGCCGCTTCTGATGCTGATTTTCTTGCTGATTACTAACTTCAACCCGTTAGAGGTAATGTTGGAAAACTGCGTTATTAGCCAGCCTTAAGGTAATTAGTACTTCCCCCTGCCACCGCGTCTATTGTACAACGCGGCGTGTAAAAGCCGAGTGTCAGCCCCGCGCATCTAAT